>NC_056731.1:745384625-745622125 GCF_019279795.1 Protopterus annectens
GTTTTCTGGGCTGGGGGTGGGGTCGGGATGTGGACATCCAGTGAAATTAATTTATAGTCTGATCTTACCAATGAGGGATATACTTCTAGTGTGGAGCATAGAGTCCCCATGTTGGTAATAATCTGGATGTCTTCTCTTCTTGGGATTTTACTCTTTTCTGTACAAGTTTCCTCCTTCTATTGTATAGTTTGTTTATGGCAGGGGTCCACCAGACTGGTTTCCTTTTCTTGGAGGAGTGAGTCTTGGTGTTGTTTGGGATAGCACGATCCATTCATTCTTGTAGGTGCCCATAGAGTGCACTAGTAAAGGATTTTGCAGCTTGGACAGCTTTATCCTTTAGCATGGGGGCTTTGAAACTTCCCACCTTGGCCTCAAGTAATGTGAAGTTTGCTTTTGAAAAGTTTTTCACTGTGGTTTCTTTGACAGGGGATGGTGGTGGAATGTGGATATCCAGAGTGATTAATTTATGGTCAGCTCTAACCAACGAGGGGTTGACGTCCAGTGTGGAACACCGGTCGCCCATGTTGGTGACCTCTGATGGGGGTGTTGACCAGTTGATCCAGGGCATTTGAGTTTATAAATTCTAGGAAATGTTGGGCAAGGGAGTTTGTACTTGAGTAGTTCTCCCACTTAACATTTGGGTAATTGAAATCACCCAATATCAGGGTGTTTGGAAGGAACTTTATGTTTCCCAGTGTTTCCAGGAATGCGGAGTGGGGGTTCTGGGACATGGTGGGTGATCTGTAGCAAGCTATAATTTCAATAGCAGTTTTGCCTGTTGTTAGTTGCACGTGGATGATCTCTGAAGCATCGTGCTGTGCCACTAACCTGCAGGTGTGGGTATCCTTGATGAATATGGATACTCCCCCACCTTTTGTATTTTGGTCCGGGTTTTGTGGCCGAAATGTATGGTATGAGTTGTAGCCTGGTAGTGCTGGGGTGCTCTCTGGAGCCTTAAACCAGGTTTCTGTTACTGCACATATATCGATTTTCTCCATACTGAGGAGTGCCTTGAGTGCATGCATTTTGAGGTTTAGACTTCTGGCACTGAGTAGCATTACCCTCAGTTTTTTGTTACTTGCGCTATTTACAACAGTGGGTTTGTGTTTTGAGCCTTGCCTAAAAAAGGCACTATGGGGGTGGCAAGCACCTTAGCCAGTATTCAAAAGCCTAAGAGTGACAGGTGCAAGCTGTCTCTAGCGAAGCACCGTGGCTTGTCGAGCATGTCATCCCAGGCTGACAGACACTGGATCTCCTTTGAATGACACCAGAAGCTTAGCCAATTGTTGAAATTGATCATTTTTTCTCTATACCGTGGTATCATTCTTGGTGAGGGCAGGATGCTACTCAGGGTCAGGGTCATACTGGCCTGGGCTACATGATCAGAGAGCTCCTCCATGTCTCTTTTAATGTAGTACAGGGATGTATGGCTCATGTCATTCACACCAACATGGACAATGACAGAGATATATTTGTACTTTTTCTGGGGTGACCTGAGTGCTTGTGTTATGTGGCGGGTCCTGGCACCCGACAGGCAGCTAACAGTAACCTTCTCCTTGTTCAGCCTAGTGAGTGGGACGTCAGTGTGCCTGACTATAGAGTCACCTATTGCTAGTATGTTGGGTATGTTATTTTGCCTTGAGGGATGTGATTGCATAATACACTGGTTTTGTGAAGTATGTGTTTCATGGTTTATGTTGAGGGGTGGAGGTTGCTTGAATGTCTGCTTTGGAGGTCTCTGTTGCTTTTGCAGATTTTTATTTAGAGCCTCCAAGTATGTTTTTGTGTATTTATGTGTGTTTTTTGCCTGTTCTGGTTTCATAGGTCTATGTGAGACTGGTGGTGTGATGCAAGTATTTCCCTTCTCCTCTTGACTGCCTGGTCCAGTCTTGGGTTGAGAGAGCTTAGCCTCCAGTCTGGCTGTATAATTGCATCTCTCGCATGTATTAGGGTTTGGTGGTAGGAGGAGAGGGTTGTCTGTGTACATCAGACAGTTGTAACATTGCCTCAAAATGCCCAGATTCACCAGTTGGACTGGAGAGTACACCTGAAACTGCCCTTTGGACATGCCTGGATAGGTACAGTGAACTGTTTTACTGGATGGCTGGTAAGGTTGAATAGAGAGCCTTGCCCTTCTGTACAGTATAGGGGGTCTAGTGCTAAGGTTTATTAGTGCTTGCTATGAATTTTGAGCAAGTGCCAGGATGAGAAGTGAATGGTTTGAGTGCTTAAGTTGAAAGTTTGTCTAGTTCCCAAGGGAAAAATTGAAGTAGACTTTGTGGAGCTGGGAATAGTTATACCCTAGCTACCCGGTGCGCAAAACCGCATAAATGCGGGTTTTATAGCAGGGAAATGAAAGAGACAGAAATTAGCCCAAAATGGCCAATAAATTACTAATTTCTGGGCTGAAACCACTCCTCCCAGGACAGATAGGCTGCTCAAAGCTCCCTCTCTCACAGTGAGCAGAGAAACTTCCTTCTATCCAAGTAAGGTATGGACAAACACAGAAACTTGTAACACAGCCCTGAATTCAGCACTAACCTGAAAACTGGACTATACTAGCTTAGAAAGGCGGGAAAACAAGGATTTTTTTATAGGATGGATGGCTAAACAAACACCCAAATGAAGTATTTGAACCTCTACCACTGTATAACAAAACAAAATGGAGGTATAGATTAATTACCCAGTGGTTGGCTGATTTTAGAAACCTATTTCCATTTTGAGTGACATCCTTTGCTCCTTCAAAATTCACCTTGAAAATTGGATGGGTACCTGAATGTTCCTCCATTGCCTGACATATTGTATCCTCCTTGATGTGGGAGATATTGGCAAGGCATGGTCTTTGGATTTACTTGTCCTGCACTTCTTATGATACTAGCAGCCCAAGAAAAGAAGATGGAAAAGATGGAAAAGAAAGTTTGATTGACAGAAATGTAACCTGCTCATAGGGTGTGCGTAACATGAACTTATTGCAATATATAATGTCTATAAAATGTGGACAAATTGCAGGGGCTTTAAATTAGAAGAATACTTGCCAAGAAAGGTATAAATAGACTTTGTGATTATAATACAAATAATAACAGATGAGCACAATGGTAGAATAAGTGAATTATAAAGGAAGGATTTAAAGTAGATAAAATAAATGCACACCAGAGACTAAAATAGTAGAATGTAGGAAATATTTAGCAAAACTTAAACCATCTCCAGTTAACTTGAGTGCACAAGATGGAGTGGCAGATGAAATGAATGTGCTGGAATCCTGAAAGCATTTGGGAAGGATTGCTGATCCTTGACTTTTATAAAGATAGCATAAGAAGCAGGTGTCTACCATTAATGGGATGCTTGGGGATATTCAGGAAAAAGAAACATCCTAGACCCTTGTGGTGGGTGAAATATTATAAATACATAAACACTGGAATAATTTAAAACACATGGGTTCACAACATCATATAGGCTAAGTGCAGAAATAAACATCACTCCTAGATTATATGCAGGAATACTGTTTGCCTGTTCAGGCCCACTGAAACACAAATTAATAAGTAAGATAGAGGACAGAAGTTCAAAGGCTACTGTTGCTCATAGAAGGACCATAGAGTAGTATTTCTCCAAGCAATTGATTAGCTTAGTAGCCAACACCTAGTAAAGGCCGCTGTTATATCACCAAAAAGAAGTAATAATTATTATACCAGGAATTCTTTTAGTGACCCAATCAGTCATTTTGCCTCTCAAGGATAATATTTCTTACAACCCTTTTTAAATGAGGATTAACTGCAAAAATCAATGTGAGTTCCATCACAGAATATTGGTACCACATTAAAATATAAATAGTAAATAAAGAATCAAAAGTATATCTACATCAGACGACACAAAAGAAAGTCACCAGCTCTGTGCCCTGTAAGTGCAGATTAATTAAAATCCACAGTGAACACACATGGCCACCTTTGTTTAAGTGCCATTTGCAAGGTTTTTCATACATCAATCCCTAAAGTTTCTTTTTTTTCAACAAATGGCAAAATATTATCTATTACAAAGTTTCAGGGTAGGATATACGTGTTGCTGCAAAGAAAAAAATACAACTTAGATGGGTTTAGTTTCCAGTTACCCCATCTGTATTCCCAGGTTTTTGATTAGGTGACTCCAGTAAATGGACATGATAGGTAGACATTTTGTAGGAGAGAAGAATACTTGATTGAAGCAGGAAATGTGTGTTGCATGGCTGAGTGTGTGGAGTAACTCAACACTTATTAAAAAAAAATCTATCAGGAATTTCAGAGCATCGTGCAGTTACAGTTTGCAGATTTGAAAGGTGGATTTGCTATTCACAAATGAAAGCATTAAGATAATGGTACCTTTGGCCAATGTTGTGTGTATGATATTTGTAATGTGTACCTGATATCATAGCAGCATAACATTCTGTTCTGCTACACTATTGGCTCTCTTTTGTCAGTACAGTTTATTAGTGTGAGTTTGTACAGTTCCAGTGCTACACCATGTATACACACACACACACACACACACACACACACACACACACACATGCACATACAACCCCCCCCCCCACACACACACACACACACACACACACACACACACACACACACACACACACACAGAGCTAGCTAGATATATACATAGATGGAGATAGACAGATATTGCTACATGGATATAGATATTGGTATAAAGATACTATTATGTGAGGGTAAAATTGTGGTGCTACTTTGCAAAATCAGCAGAGGAAGCTAATAAATAACATGACAGAAATCTAAGATAAATGGTTTACACTGTGTATGTACACTGAGGAAAACGAGGGATCAGTTTGTACTGGCAACTACATGATCTGCTTCTGTTGGAATATACTATAGAGTCGCCCTGCAGAAACTCAGCCATTAGATTGTAATGATGTGGGCCTCATTGTATCCTTGCTCAGTGGGGCTGGGTGGGTTTTTAATGAGTGTCATGAGCCATGGTTCCTGGGCATAATCTTTATCCCCGAATAGATGCCCTTGAGGAATATCACCCCTAGCAAACCTGGTGTACAGCTCACAGGTTTGACATATGTGTGAGTTGTGGAAAATGCCTGGGTTACTCGTACAGACATTTTAGATCACCCCTTTAGTATTACAGACAACCTCATAGTTTAGAGTAGAGAACATTTTTGTTGATGCACCTCCTTCCCTGTTTACTAGATGGTGCTTTTATCTCTATGGGTGTGCAATCTTTGGCCCCCAACTCTTCAGGGAAGTGTGCTACTGCATAGAATTCCTGCATGGCTCTTGTTGTCTTCTGTGGGGTGCATGAGAATCAGATGTGATCCCTTGCATGTTGTACCATTGCATTTAAAATCGGATGCAATATTATAGAGGCTGATGCCTGTAACACCCCTGATATATCCCCTGTTGGTCTCTAGAAAGTACTGGTTGCTAGTATACATCATGCTAAACATACATTTATTTCCCCTGGGATGGGTTCTCCATGATTTCTCTATGGCCTGAGGTGGGAGTGGTTGCATATTTCCTACAGTGATTCCCTGTCCACCCTGTATCTCTCGGCAATTTGTGTGTCATGCAGTCCATGATAAGTCAAATGGGGTGTAAAACACCCTTCTTCTTGCCTAAGGTCTGGCAGCAGGAGCAGCAGTACCCTAATTTAAAACCTGTTGCACCTACAACATAATCATAGCAGCAGCAACCCCTAACATGTTTTTTTATTTCTAAGTGCAATTTTGTCTGTATTCCAAAGAGTTTTGATGTTTAGGGCAAATGGTTACACTGAGTGTACATGATTACTTTACAGATTCCTGAATAACATGTTGGATTGGCTAATTAGCATGTATTTCAGCTGTTTATATTGTCATTAGCATATTTTGCCATTTGCTTTTGTTTTGCAGGTTTACACATTCTGTAATGCCATTTAATGAATAAATACCAAATAGCTTACTATTGTGTAGCTGCTAATGAATATGGCCGTTTGTTGTGTGAAAATGTAGAATAATGTATAAATATTCTGTTTTTAATACTCTTTTCAGTAAGTGTCATGGGATCATTTACAACACCTCAGCCACCACTGATGCAGACAAACAAGACCTAAGTTATACATCTTGTCCCCAGGACAGCATAGCACCACCATTATACTAGATTTCAGTGTCAGTAATTGAAAATTATTCCAAACACATGGAGTAGGAATAAAACCCACAGCCTTATAATTTTCCAGATCAAAGTGCTATCTGATGAACCAGTAGCACTAATGAGTCAGCTGATGTGGCCCTGCCTTAGCTATATGTTTCACTAGTAGCACTTTCCAAAATATATTCATAGGATAGCAGTGCTGAATAGTAATTCCGCAGATGTGGCTTCCTAAAATGTAGATAGTGAGCCCCACTTAGCAAATAAGGAACACCTAGTATATCTGAATCAATATTTCTTGGAACTGATTATGGACTGTGAGGGTGCAATGCAAACACCCTCACTGTGCCCTATTGACATACTACAAAGAGTTCTTCATCATTACTTTCTTAATATTGGCGAGCTTAACAGCGAAAACTATTAAAATAATGCATTTTGCAGGGGAAATCTTCTTTGCATCCCCACTCCCCTTCTCTTATATATACCAACTCCACACTTATACTAAAGTGGGGAATAGTGAAAAAACACTGCAGTGCACTTTAGACTCAAGCAGTAAAAGTGCGTACAGTTTTAAGAAAGCACAGAAAAGCCACTTAATTAACCCACCATTACTGCAGTGTAGGTATGTCAGTGCAAGTACATATTCCTTCTCTGCTATTGCATAATTCATATCTGTAAAGTCCGATTCTCCCGAAGATGCCATGTCCATTATAAACATTCCAAAAAATAAATTTAAGCCTGCATCCCGACTTCCAAACCATCATCCTGGATGTCTAATCTTCTGAAATCTGAGTGTTATCTATTTCTCATACATGTCTTTCACTCTTTGGTAATGCCTTTCCTGCATTTAGAAATACAGACTTAGTTGAATGGCATTGTATTTGTGTATACTCTTTCCAGTGTTTCAGTTGCAATATTAGCCATTTTGGCACTCATTTAAAAGCAGCATGCATTTTAAATTGTGCCATCATAGGTTCATAGGTTAATACTAGGCTATCTGCCCTAGGGCATTTATAAGCCTAGCCAGAGTGTGTTTGGCTTTCGCCACCCTTTTAGATTAGTTGACTGTGCCTCTGTATAGAAGGTCACAGAAGGTAGCCCTTTTAAGGTTAGTTTACTGTACCTCTGTCAAGCAGGGACACAGAAGAGATCCCAGGGGTAAACTTACGATCTCCCATCCACTCGTCAAGATTTCTCTTGAAGAGGGTCAGTGAGGGGCTCTGCCTAACATGGATTGGGATTTTGTTCTAGAGTGTGGGGAGCCTCTGGGATATGAATCTGTCCCTCCAGCATGTCCTATTTATTTCTGTGCTGAGGTTCAAGTCCCTGGAGTGTGTAGCTCTAAGGGATTTGGATTTCCTGAGGTGAAGCATGTCCATTAATTTTGGGTTGGACATGGCTTTATACGTCAGAAACAGATCGCCTCTGAGTAGGTGGTACACAACTGAGTAGAGCTGGAGTTTCTTTAGCCGAGCTGCATAGGGCATCTGTTTGAGCCCCTTGATCCTCTTGGTGAGGTACTTTTGGGGTCTTACCAGTTGCTGCAGGTGTCGGGTAAGGTACATCCCAACTGGGGCATTGTATTCAATTATGGGCCTGATAAGTGATGAGTAGAGGGGCACAATGACCTCTCTTGATCTAGATGTGAATCCTTTCATGATAAGGTGGGCTATATAGAAGGTATTTCTAACCACTTTGGCAACGTGATTGTCAAAGGAGAGATTGCTATCTACTTGGGTCCCCAATTCCCTAATTACTTCTTCCGTACTTAATGGATTACCACCTATGTGGTAATTTGTGGGCACTTTGTTTTTCCCAAAGGGGATGACTATGCACTTTTTGGCATTTAACCTTAGGCCATGGCTCTGGCACCAGTTATCCGTTTCTGTGAGACCCTTTTAGAGGATGCTTGTGTCAGCCGGAGAGTTGATTATGGCACCCAGTTTGCAGTCATCTGCGAACTTGGTCAGCCATAGTCCACACGTGTTAGCCTGTACCTCTGAGAAATATATACAGAACAAGAGAGGTCCCAGGACTGAGCCTTGTGGGACGCCACTTGTAACTGGTTTAGAGTCTGACATTAGCACCTGCTATTCTGACCATGTGAGTTCTATCCCTGAGCCAGTTTTCAACCCATCTTGTGACATAGGGGTTGATATTTTAGCTGGTGAGCTTATTTATGATGCCCGAGTGGGGTATTGTGTTGAAGGCTTTTGTGAGGTCCAGGTAGGCTGTGTGGACTACCTTCCCTTCATCTATGGCTTTGGTAACTGTTTCAAAGAAGTCGACCAGGTTCAAGAGGCAAGATCTGCCCTTAACAAAGCCAAATTGGGTATGATCCAGTGTCTGGAGGTTCCCAATGTCTTTGTTTATGATTTCCATGATGATACACTCCATAGCTTTGCAGACCAGGCTAGTCAGGCTTATAGGGTGATAGTTTCCGGGGTCTGTTGTGACACCACCTTTGTGGAGTGGGACCACTGTTGCTGTACGCCATTCCTTGGGTACATATCCTGTAGTAAGGCTGAGATTGAACAGTGACTTTATATGAGGGTTTAGTTCTCCTTGGAGCTCGTGTAAGACGCAGCCCAGGACACCGTCTGGTCCCATTGATGCTGTGTTTTTTGCTTTGGAGAGGGCAACTCTCACCTGTGCATCTGTGATCTCAGGAAGGCTACACTCTGTTGGGATAGACATTTGCTCTTTGGGGGGGAAGGGTGGGAGAAGTTTGCACTGAACATTTCTGCCAGGATGTTGGCAATGTCTGTGGGTTCAGTGTATTTTTTGTCATTTTGCACTAACTCAGAGCATATCTGGGAGTTGCCTCCCAGGTTTCTGACATAACTAAAAAAGGCCTTGTGATTATCTTTAGTGTCTTGTGCAATATTTCTTTCGAAGCTGGCCTTAGATGATTTTATGAGGGATCGTAGTTTCTTGCTAGTACTGATCAGAGATGCCTTCCCTTTTTGGGATTTTGCTCTATCATGTAGTAGCTTTCTCCTTCTGTTGTATAGCTTATTTATGGCCGGGGTCCACCAGACAGGTCTCCTGCCTTTGGAGGAGTGAGTCTTGGTTTTATTTGGGATAGCATGCTCCATGCATTCCTGTAGGTGTCCATAGAATGCTTTTGTAAAGGATTCTGCATTTTGGGCCGTATTTTCCACTGGCCCAGGGCCTTTGAAAGATTTCACCTCGGTTCTGAGAAGTGTGAAGTTTGCTTTTGAGAAGTTCTTCACCGTGGTTTCCTTGGCTAGTTGTGGGGATGGAATATGGATGTCCAGTGAGATTAGTATATGGTCTGATCTTACCAATGAGGGGTATACCTCTGGTGTGGAACATAGAGACCCCATGTTGGTGATGATCAGATCTAATATGTTTTTCCCTCTTGTGGGAGTAGTGACCAGTTGTTCCGTAGCATTTGAGTTTATAAATTCTAGGAACCATTGGGCGAGGGTGTTTGGGCTTGAATAGTTTTCCCAATCAATGTTTGGGTAGTTGAAGTCACCCAATATAATGGTGTTTGGAGAGACCTTCATATTCTCCATGTGTTCTCAGGAAAGTCGAGTGAGGTTCCTGTGTTTGGGAGGGTGGCCTGTAGTAGCCTACAAACTGAATGGCAGTTTTGCCCACTGTTAGTTGCACATGGATGGTCTCTGATGTTTTTTGCAGTGCCACTAACCTGGAGGTGTGGGTATCTTTGATAAATATGGATACTCCCCCTCCTTTTGTGGTTCGGTCCAAGTTTTGGGGCCGGAAAGCATGGTATGAAGTATAACTTTTTAGTGCTGGGGTGCTCTCGGGAGCCTTGAACCAGGTTTCTGTTACTGCACAGATATCGATATTCCCCATACTAAGGAGAGTCTCGAGTGCGTGCATCTTGAGGTTTAGACTTCTGGTGTTGAGCAGCATTACCCTTAGTTTTTTTTTTCTTTGTGTTATCTATGGAGGCGGGTTTGTCTTTTGAGCCTTGCCTAAAAAAGGCACTATGGTGGAGGCAAGAGGCTTTGCCAGTATTCGAAAACCCAGGGGTGACAGGTGTAAGCCGTCCCTAGCGAAGCAATGTGGCTTGTCGACCATGTCATCCCAGGCTGACAGACACTGGATCCCCTTTGAATGACACCAATACTTTAGCCAATTGTTAAAATTGATTATTTTGTCTTTATACTGTGGCATCATTCTTGGTGAGGGTAAGATGCTACTCAAGGTCAGGGTCATACCGGCCTGGGCTACATGCTCAGAGAGCTCCTCTGTCTTTTTTCATGTAGTCCAGGGAGGTACGTCTCAGGTCATTCACGCCAGCATGGACAATGACGGAGTCATATTTGTACTTGCTTTGGAGTGACCTGAGTGCTTGTGTTATGTGGCAGATCCTGGCACCCGACAGGCAGCTTACAATGACCTTCTCCTTGTTCAGCCTGGTGAGTGGGACGTCAGTGTGTCTGACAATAGAGTTACCTATTACAAGTGTATTAAGTGTGTTGTTTAGCCTTAAGGGCTGTGACTGTGTGGCACACTGACTTTGTGAGCTATGTGCTATGTGGGTATTGTTTCGTGGTAGAGGTTGCTTGGATGTCTGCTTTGGAGGTCTCTGCTGCTTAGGCAGATTTTTATTTAGAGCCTCCGAGTATGTTTTTGTGTGTTTATGTGTTTGGTTTGCTGATGCGATAGGTCTATGTGAGACTGGATTTGTGGTGTGTGTGGTTACCTTCTCCTCCTGACAGGCTGTGCCAGTACTGGGTTGAGAGAGCTTAGCCTCCAGTTTGGCTATATAGTTGCATCTCTCACATATATTTAAGCTTGTTGGGAGGAGGAGAGGGTGGTCTATATACATAAGGCAGTTGTACCATTGCCTCAAGATTCCCAGATTCATCAGATGGACTGTAGAGTAAACCCAAAAGTGACCTTTGGACATGCCTGAATAATATAGGGAACTACTTATTGACTGATTAGAAAGAACCAATAGGGAGCAAGTGCTTAAAAGGAGTATAAGAGGATGTAGTGCTTAAGTTTATTTGTGTTTACCTATGAGATTACTTGTACAAGCAAGTGCAGGGCTTTAGAATGAAAATAGAGTGCTTATTTTGATATTTAGAGCAGTTATAAGGGAAAAAGTGAAGAGCAGACTTTGTGGAGCCGGGAATAGTTTAAACCTGTTTAAGCAGTGCTGCCCGACGCTGCTCTGTGCGCAAGACCGCACAAAAAGAGAGTTGCAGGGTTTTAAGAGAGAGAGAACAGTTCAGAACAGCAAATCTGTAACTGAACTTTCTTAAATTTGAGAAAGTGGGAAAAAAACAAGATTTTTTTTTTTTTTAGTTTAAAGGTAGCAAAGATACACAAGTAGCAAAATAGTCAGAACAGTGCAATGAATGACCTCACACTTGAGTACTAGGCCAGAGTCAGGTAAAATGCAATTTTAAGAAAACTGATTTTAAATTAAGTGCAATACAGGAAATGCAGTAAATAGGCTCTAGATGTGTTCAAAATACTGTTTCTAATACAGATATCAATTTTAGCAAGCCGGAAAACGCCGAAAAGTAGGCGGCAAAGCAGTAATTTTAAACAAAAAATCAGAAGAAAATACTTAAAATCTCAAAAGTGGCTCCTTTCTTCTCTCAGCATTTTCTCCCCTTGGTAGGTGCTTCAGCAACAACTATCAAGCCTGGAAAGACGCCAAAACCACGAGGCAGCAGGGTTTTAAGAGAGAGAGATCAAGGAGTATGGAATTGACCCAAAATGGTCAATAAAACTACAGCTTCTAGGCAGTAACCACTCCTACAGGGACAGGCAGGCTGCTCAGTGTTAACCACTGCCACAGGTGAACACAGAGACTTCCCTTTAGCCCAAGCAAGCACTGGCCTCCAAGAAACTTACAAACAGTTCAGAACAGCAAATCTGTAACTGAACTTTCTTAAATTTCAGAAAGTGGGAAAAAAGCAAGATTTTTTTGTTTGTTTTAGTTTAAAGGTAGCAGAGATACATAAGTAGCAAAATAGTCAGAACAGTGCAATAAATGACCCCACACTTGAGTGCTAGGCCAGAGTCAGGTAAAATGCAATTTTAAGAAAACTGATTTTAAATTAAGTGCAACACAGATCTGAGCCTTCCTTTTGTTATTTCTGTGAATGCCTCACTGCTTGCTTTCATAGTTTCATAGTTTCATAGTTTAGTACTAGGCTATCTGCCCTGGGGAATTTGTAAGCCTAGCCATAGTGATGTGGCTTTTGCCACCCCATAAAATGGTACAAAAATGTACAGAATAAATTTAGAATACTGTGCCTCTGTCTAGTAGTGACACAATGAAGGTCCCCTTATATAATAGAATTAGTTTACTGTGCCCCTGTCTAGCAGTGACACAGATGTGACCCCTGGGGTAAACTTACGATCTCCCATCCACTCATCAAGATTTCTCTTGAAGAGAGTCAGTGAGGGGCTCTGCCTAATATGAACTGGGATCTTGTTCCAAAGCATGGGAAGCCTCTGGGTTATGAATCTATCCCTCCAGCATGTCCTATTCATACTTGTGCCAAGGTTTAAGTCTTTAGCTCTCATGGTCCTGATGGATTTGGATTTTTTGAGATGGAGCATGTCCATCAGATCCTGATTGGACATGGCCTTGTACGTCAGGCAGAGATCACCTCTGAGCAGGCGGTATGCTACTGAATAGAGCTGAAGTTTCTTTAGTCTGGCAGAATAAGACATATGTCGGAGACCCTTGATCCTCTTGGTGAGGTACTTTTGTGGTCTCTCCAGCTGTTGCAAATGCCGGGGTGAGGTACATACCAAATGGGGCATTGTACTCAATCATGGGTCTGAGGAGGGAGGAGTATAGGGGTACAATGACATCCTTGGATCTGGATGTGAATCCCTTCATGATGAGGTGTGCAAGGTAGAATGTTTTTCTAACCACTTTGGCAACGTGGGTGTCAAATGAGAGGTCACTGTCGACTTGGGTCCCTAGGTCTCTGATTACTTTTTCCGTACTCAGTGGGTTGCTGTCTATGTGATAATTTGTGGGTACTTTGTTTTTCCCAAAGGGGATGACTATACATTTTTTGGCATTTAGTTTAAGGCCGTGACTCCAGCATAGCCTTAATCTGCTCAATATATATCGCTGTTCAGTATTGTTTACATAATCGTCTGGCCTATCTTGCTTTTCCTTGCCTTCCTTTCTCCCATAAATGTTGAGAAGCCTTAATGTTTATCTGCTGTGTCTTCTTTCAAAACACCACTTTCTAGTTCAGTCAGTCATGTGAACTGCAGTGTCATCCTTCGACTCTGGAACATGGAAACCCTCTCCATGCTCTTGTTGTGTGATTATTGACTAATATCCATACACATATTTTGACATTCTTTGCAATATGTTTTATATCCTTGCCAGCACTGGGATTCAATTTCTTGACTCCTGGTCTTATAGCTATCCTTTCTTCATGCTACAGTCTGTATCACTCCTCTCAGCTTTTCTTTGTCTCTCTGTCTTCAATAAGTACAATCTGCTTCTCTCTACCTTTGTAATACCTGTACCTCTTTCTGTATTATGGATATTTTGACATTATTCCTTGCATGTTTTAGTATTTGTCATGACAACTATTGCATTTTGGAGACTCTCACAAGACTTAATGTAGCTGGGGCACCCATTAGGATTATCCAAGTCATCTACCATAGTGAAATAAGGGGGTACAGGAGGGATTTCTACATACTGTGGTTCACTTTGGTTAGTTTATTAGACATGGTTGGGTGATATAGGACACACTTAGTATGGCTAACATTTTCTGGAAGTTTGGCAAACATTTCTTGGAGCACAAATTCCGTATGGATACTTGGGCAACCTGTTATTATAGTGGCTAAGGGTCTTACTGGCTCCCTTTTGAAATGCCGAGTGCCGACAAGTCAAAAAAAAAACGAAACTATGGCAGAAGAGGGAATCTCAAACACTGGTTTTCTCCTTCAAATTTCTTTTTTGCAGGGGGAGGCTCCTCTCTACCTCCCCCCCACCTCAATGTATACCAACTCTGAGATCGCCAAACTTCTGAGAAAAGTGAATAATCTGTGAAATGGCCATCTCAGACTTGATATATTTAAGTCCATTTTTTTTGGCTATTCAGTCCCCATGTTTCAGAACTCACTCTAGCAAGTCATAGCATTTAATATGGTTACTGTCTAAGATCAGGCATTACTTTACGTAGAAACATGAACACTTACTGTGACTCTGAGGCTATATCAGCACCTGTTGGAGTTATGTTTACAATACAGTGAGTAGATAAAATCAGATGAAGCTTTCATTTCATTGTGAAGATGATGGGAGGCTCAACTCTCAGGTCTTATCAGGTGAGGGACTGAGTAAGCAATAATAGTTACTACGTATGTCATGGGGATCAAATGTCATCAGGGGAGAAAGTTAAGACTCAGCAGTAAGCAATCATGGTGACTAGGTATGTCATGGGGATCAAAGGTCATCAGAGGGAAAAGTTAAGACTCAGCACTCTCTTCCATTAATCAACACAGTTGTTTATCCTAACATGATTATCAGACAGATAGCCCTAATTAGGATGAAATATTTTCTTAGATGGGCATAACATGACTAACAGTGTCAGAAGGGCCAATCAGGATTATAAAAGTCACAAAGCCCACATATGTTAAATGGTCTCAGAAAGCCCTCAGCAAAATTAACAGAATCAAATGTTTAAGACAAATCAGACTGGGAAGCATCCAAAATAATAAATATTTTGGAACAGCTAGCAGGGTTATAGAGTCTTTGATATATCACAGGATTATTTTGGATTCTGGGCCCTTGTATGTTTGGCGGAATCGGCAGCAGGAGTCACAAATGAATTACAGGCATCACCATGACCAGAAGATTTAATGGAGTTTGAACTTCAGCAGGAATACTAGCATTGGAGGTCCAAATATCATTGACAAAGTCAGGGACCATAGGTTCATAGTCTAGTACTAGGCTAACTGCCCTTGTAGGCCATTTTAAGCCTTGTCAGTTGCCTCATGTGAGAATCAAACCCTGTACTTTGTGTCATTAAGGTAAATACCTTAACCATTATGCCAACCATGTGAAGAATTTGGGAGTCTCTCGTCCTAAAGCAAGATAGCAGTAATCAGCCCTCCATATCACCACTGTGTGGATTAAGGGCCCAAAATGATTGATAGAGAAAAACATTCTTATGAGGAACATATTGGTTAAGGGTGCCTAGCACATTTACAGAGTGAAGCATTCCAGCAGTATTAATAAATTCAAAGAACACACAGCAGAGATTGTAAAATTATAAAAATTCTACTTCTTTCACAAACAGATGCATGCACACAAACACACATGGGCACACACAGAAAGACAGGCAGACACACACACACACACACACACACACACACACACACACACACACACACACACACACACACACACAAGCACACACTAATGCACAGCTGGGTTTGTTAATTGCATTCATATTTGAAGGTATTTTTCAGGACAATGAGAGAAGCATTTGTAATTTAAATGTATTATACCAGAGCCAGCCCCATAAAATTCCTTGTTTAATCACATGAATTATTGCCAGCAGACAATGCAGCATAACCTATCAAAGGCACTTGGAGTGCAACATTTTTATCAGCATGCCCATGAAAGTTTACATTTCATTAGAACTTAAATCTGTCTTCATTGCCTGAATGCAAATGCATTTCATGTCTGCTGATAGTAGGAATACATTCAATGCCCTACTACTACATCTTAATATAACACTTCCTATTCCAGATGATATGGCAGTGATATTTGTCAGCATTACTGCTTCTTTCTCCTTTGTGCCACCCCCCCTCACTGTCTAATAGCTAGTAATTAACTGACTCATACAAATTAATCAACAACTTTTTGATTTCTCATTACATAGGCAGTATTACAATCTGTAACATTTTTTTTTTATTCTGCCCAGTCCTTGCCCTGTGCAGTAGTCCTTTCCTTACCTCATCAATCATATTTTTCCATGATCCTCTGCCCCCAAAAACCAGCAACACACCAAATTGACATATTTCATGGACAAAAGAAAAACCTAATCAGGGCATTAAGTTCTTGAAGTTAAGTATTCTGAATGACATATTTATACAATTAACTCAAGTATCCTACACACTTCTAAAAGTTCTAACTCCTCTTTCATGTAGGCAGACAATACTTAAAATAGTCTGCTGACATCAGTGCAGGAAATAAATAGCGGCTGCTTGTATTTGAAATATGTAGCAGTTTTAACCTACACAAAAAGAAAATAGAATGCTAACATTAATAGCCTATTCTTAATGAATTTATGTAGCCTTTCAAATGGTTTTATAGCTTAAATTCAGTTGCTGTTACTTGTTAACATGTGCAACAGTCAGTGTTCTATCACTGACAAAAATATAGTGCAAAGGGCTAGTCAGAAACTGGTAAGGAACTGCAGTTTATTAGAAAAACCTCATTGCATCCCATTCCAAGCAGAGCTTTCTTTTCTGCTTAATACATTAATATTTAAAATTATCATGCTTGGCTACTGCCTTCCTTTTAGAAGAATGCTACAAATTAGAGAACAGAACTACTCTCTTAGAAGCAGCCAAGAAACACCTTCACTTTATTCACACCGAGATTCAAACTAGCCACTGGAGAAAAAGCTTTCTTTAGAATAGGATGACTATGCAGAACCATAAACAAGCAGAAATGAAAAACATAGACAGTCTGTAATTATTTAAGAAAAATCTTAGAGAATTTCTTCATAAGGAATCTAAGTGCACCTACCTTTGTGATACTGGCTAGGTCATTTCAATTACAATCCTCCATTTTTGTTTTTGTAACTATCACCATTTATTTTACTCCTATGTTAACTTGTACGTTGCCTGTCTTATACAATTGTTAATAACTGATTAACTCTACTGTTGTATAGCTTGCATAGTATATTAAATAATGTTGTCTTAAACCCTGTATTTTACTAAAGTGCTTTTATGTCAGAAAACCTGCACTGTCAGGTCATCATTATGTACCTCTGATATACTTTGTGTCAGGACATACCACTCAACTGTCCAGATTTTCACAGAATGTCTAAATTTTTGATTCTTATTTTTAGTCTGTTCCTCATAAAATTAGTAGATTTCTGGCACACCACTGGGGATTGAAATCACTAAATAATGACAGGCATTTCAGTTTCAGACTTCTTAACCATCAGAAAATTCATGTAACACAAATCAGTTATTCTACCAACTAGGTTTCTAAAAACAACATTTAAAATCTGTTCCTATTTTTGGGCCTATATGTCCCCCTGCTCCCACACATGCACAGCATTATGTTCGGCTTTGCCCAGAATTCTTGTGCTACAAAGTTGAGAGGTACAAACCCAGGTCATGAATGAAAATGGCTGTTAGACCAATTTACTTACTCAGTTATCAAGTTGAAATAACTAAATAAATAAAGATCAAACTTCTAATCATGTAGTTTGTGAAATGTTTAAAATAGTATGATATAATGAGCAACATCTGCTACTTCTGTGTGTGTGTGTGTGTGTGTGTGTGTGTGTGTGTGTGTGTGTGTGTGTGTGTGTGTGTGTGCATGTGTGTGTGTGTGTGTGTGTGTGTGTGTGTGCGTGTGTATTGGAGAGACATCCTTAACAAGTCTTCAATGCAATTAAAATTCCCTTAAGACTGACATTGTTACACTATATGCTAAGAACAAAAAGTTCACACACTACACATGCAAACTGCAGCTACACAATGCACACAGCCCACCAAACACTCTTGCCCAAACAAAGCAACCATCAAACCCAAACTGTACTTATGTTTTCTTACATTTAAAGAAAATAATTAAATCAAATAGCAAGGAAAACAAGGACCACATCTCCATTCACTTCAAAGTAAAAAGATAGTAACACACACACACACACACACACACACACACACACACACACACACACACACACACACACACACACACACACACACACACACAATACTTTCCCATACACACACCCAGAAGGAACACAGGTCATCAAGGTCAATCATCTAGAAATGTAATCTGTTGCAATCAGATGAAAATTGTTTGCAAATTCAAATCAATAAACTGATCCATAAATGAATTAAAACATACTTGAGTATAATCAATAAAACCTGCTGGAGAGACAAGTTTGTCTCCCAGAGGGTGCCCATCTCTGGAATAGACTTCCCATACATGTCAAACAGAGTACCGCACTGACCCTCTTCAAGCGCAACCTTGATAAGTGGATGGGAAACCACAAATTAATCCCAGGGGTTCCACCTTTGTCCCTCACTGACAGGGACGACAGGTGCTGACTGAGGTTTCTTTTTTGAGGATAAACTCTTGGTTAGGCTTGTAAGAGCTCCAGGTCCATTAGCCTAGTAACCTCCTATGATCCTAAGATCCTATAATTAGCCAATCAGAGGGAAAAAGATTTACGTTTAATTACCTACACTACTGAAAAATAAACTTACTGAAAAGCTAACCTATAAAACTAACAAATTGTAATACAGTTTCCACTACACTACTGAAATGCATTCAAGCAATAAACTGACATTATAAAAAGAAAATGACAAAAATATTAAAACAAACTTCAGAACTAAAATATAACGTCAACCACATGACATACCACTTGCAAAAAGCTGATATGATTTATATGATTAAGACAATTAAGTGAAAGGAAAAATTAATTTGTGGTATCTGGTTTGTGTGACAAATGAAATATCTTGTACTGTAGGACTTCACAATTTGGTTCCTGAAATGCAGCTGCAATGCTCATCTCAAAAATATTTGCACATACCTACAATACAAGATATTGCATGTATCACACATGACACACCCATGAAATGCTATTTATTTTAATAACAGACACCAGGGGAAAAGGGTGTGATAAGGATGAATATGTGGTACAATCGATGCAATTTATAGTTTTATTTATACTGTCAGCACAACATCAGAAGTTTGTCTACATACCTGGTGTATCATCACAATTTTATCTACAGCTCCACACATCATCACACACAAAATCCCATCAGAAGCACACCAGCAGCTTGCCCTATGCAACACAAACCTTTAATAGACACCAAAGACATAAATATGTCAAAATTTAGATTTGTTTGCATACCAAAATGAAAATTCTACAAGATATTTACAATATACAGCATCTTCTATGTAAAGTGATATTTCTTAGAGAGTGGGAGGTTGGCAACTTTGAGGGTGGGAGGTTGGTATAATAGTTAAGGTGTTTACCTTACAGAGATAAGGTGCAAGGTTTGGTTCTCACATGGGGTAATTGGCTTGGCTTAAAATGACCCACAAGGCAGTTAGCCTAGTACTAATCTATGAAACTATACAGGCTCTGTCCGACATAGCCAATCCAGCAACAAGCTGCCAACAATCATAGCTGCAAGCCTTGCTAAGCCCTCCATACAAACACACACACGCGCACACACACACACACACACACACACACACACACACACACACACACACACACACACACACAAAATTGAACAAAAGTATTCACTTGAACTTGCCTGTAGCCACATCCAGAATATGTTCTGTTGTTCCATCTACCACTCCTCTAATACACAATGTACCTCTACCTGAGGAACCAGCAGCCTGTCTGTCTGATTACAAGTATCATATTTTATGCAATATTAATCAGCAATTATTATTTTATCTACTAAAATAAATGGTTGGCTAATTTTTCTGAGAATATAATAGCACATGATCATTTAAAGGTACATTCTACCCTTTTTCTGTTTTTTTTTTCAGACACAAGATGTTTTCCATGTTCTGAAAAAGGCAATCTGTAGAGAATGGAATTTTATAACTGAAGCAGTGAGGCCAATAAATATAAATTGTATTACGTGAGATGATATACTGTAAATCTTTCACGCCTATCTGTAATCATTTAGTCTAACACTGAGCAAATATTGATATGTTGGGAAAGAAATCATCTGAGTAAATTAAGGCTAATTTAAGAAAATGTTCAGAGATTTCATCCTAGGGCTAATCCCAACTTATCAAAAATCATGGTGTTGGACTGATGGAGATATGCTCCCTGTAGTATCTAATACTGTAAAAAGAGTAGGTACAATAAAAAGCTACACAACTGGGCTCATGATCTGTGTCATTCAGTGAAGACGGATGTAATACAGATGCAGTGCAAGTGGTAACATGCCCCATGTAGATTGTTAATCGTACTGTTACAGGCTTTGGAAGGCTTGTCGAAGCAAATACACTGAAGGAGGATTGCCTTCCTCAGATTTTATCCATGGCTGTGTAATACAGGGTCTATATCACGTAGCTGAAATTCTGTAAGTTCGAACACCAAATGTTCGAACCTAAAAAAAAACACAACAAAAAAGAAAATAAAGTATTGTAAGCAGGAGGGAAGCCTCACCCTGCACACCCCACTCTTTAAATATACCAACTCAGAGACTGCACTGCAATGCGGTAAAGGGAGTTGGTATATTTAAAGAGCGGGGGGTGGGGCTGCAGGGTGGCTTGCTGTCAGGTTGCTTGGAGCTGTCAGGACATTGTTCCTGTTTTTTTTTTTTTTGAGTTCGAAGTATGACAACTTCGAACATATGGTCTCGATCATATCACGTTCAAAATGGTCATACTTCGACTACGTGATATAGACATGTAATACATATAATACCTGGCTGGAGTACTTTTATCCAACATTTGCAATAAGGAGATTTATTGCATATGCTACTTGCACTAAAAGATCCAGTTTCTATACATTTGTTAGAAAAAAGTTACTACATGTTGGGTCATGATTTAACCCTACATCCTCAGCTAGAAATACCGATGAGAGGTATTTTGAATCATTCTGAGAGCTAAGATATTGCTAAGTGTATTTCCTAAAATGTTTAGCATTTCACTTGGATTTCCTAATTGCATTTACAGTATCTTGTGTCAAAATAGTATTTTGTTTGTAAAATGTGGCCATTAGCAGGCAGTTATATTAATCAAAATAATCCTCTTCATAATACATCTTATGTAAAGTACACAAAAACATCAGTGCAATTCTTTTTTTTTATAAAACAGAAACAATGTATCTGTTCTCCAGTTAAAACTTTATATTCTCTGTGGAAAAACTACATGTGTTTTTTTGTGTCCAGTATAAATAATATTGTAGATATGAATTAAATGTGGGTACGGTAAAATTGTACACATTGCAGGAAGTATTATACAGATAGAATACATTCTTCTTCCTACTCTCATTTCTTCAGTAAGATGTTTAGAACCCCATGATTTTATGGTGTAATTGTTACAGCAAACATACGAGTTGGCAAAACAATATTACAAATATATTTTAGCATGCACTGCATGTGTATGTGTTTGTTCATCTGTTGCATTTAGCGTATTACTTACTCTTCAAAAGAGCTGTTACCATTATTAACTTTGAAGAAGCAAAGTACATTTATTTTATTGAACTAGGTGGGGCTTTTGTCAGGTTTTTGCCAATTCCAAAGATGGCAACCCAAGTTAGCACTGAAGGCCACATTAGTAAATTTATATAAGTATTGTTGCAAAGGATTAAGGGTATAAGGGAGAGAAGAAACATCAGAGAGAAAAGGAGACACAGAAAGTGTGAATACAAAACAGCTATTAGCATTCCTAAAGAAAGCTTTATAGTAGCAGAAGATGCCTTTGGTGCAGGAAAAGCAGAAAGCTGTGGGTTCTGTTGCCATATGTACTGCAGGTATTTGGAGTCCTTTCCCCCATTTCTGGAATAGGCTGCCCTTACTTGTCAGAGTACTTCTTTAGGAATATTTAAAACCAGTCTGGATGTCTGATTGTAAATTTTCACCACAGATAGGTAGTAAAAGTTTGTTCTGCAAGGGAAATTGTTAGTCTCCCACAACATTGGGTGATGTACCTGAGCTTTTCTATGGTCTACTTTTAACATAAGCTTAGTAAGATCCTGTGAAAAAGGAGGAAAAGCAGATAAAGCCAGTTATGGGGAGACAATGGAGGAGAAAACACAATGAGGATGAAGAAAAAGCTCCACACTGTGATGCAGATAACCTTATTTGTTAGTTATTTACTATTGCTCAGAATACTTTATTGACAAGAACTCGTTTAATACCTTTCACTCTCTTCTGTCCTATTTTTCCTTGCCTAAAATCTTAAAATCCTCACCATTATTTTTTATTGTTCCAGTCCCACTTTGTTTTAGAATAAAAAACGTTCAGCCAGCATAACATGGACCGACAGCATATTTTCTAAAAGTGAAACCATTACTATTCATATATCATGATTTTACATTTTGAGACTGCCTCTAGCTGATATTAGCAAATTGCTATAAAGTATATATTAATTGCTAATATTTTTTCCAAAAAGTTAGTTTGAAGAAATTTTTGAATTATACTGTAACATCATATAAACTCATTATTTCTTCTATTTTTGCCAGTGAAGGGTTGTTTTTATCCATATATCTGGAGAAAATTAAAGGTGCTCTGAACTAATAACTTTACCTTTTTATCTGTGATGGACTAATAAGGAGAGTTGCAAACCTTGTTGTCAAAAATGTTAAACCTGAATAAAACTTTGGAAGAGTGTCTCTGGAAGTTGCAGTTTTGGATACTTAACCAAACCTTCCTTGTTATCTACCTCGTAGTGAAGGAGATTTAAGTACAGTACAAAAAGCTTTTTGGCAGCTCGTAGTTAACATTTTATTGTTTGCATGAATCAGGGTAATATGTTGGGGATGAAATGCTGACACTACTCACAGAAATCATTGAGTCATACCACTACCAATATAGCTAAATGAAGAAATCGTATCTCCTGCATTATGTCTAGGCTGTGAGAACCAGAGGAAGAAACTGAAAAATAAAATAACATCACCACGACAGTGCCCGCGATAGAGGTTCTGCAGCATCATAATCTAAAATGTAATAGGCCATAATTTGAGTGATGCTGATGGATTAGTACAGTACAAAACATCAAGATGCAATGAAAAGGAGATTGTTGCCTTTTTTTTCAAATAAAATAACATCACCACGACAGTGCCCGCGATAGAGGTTCTGCAGCATCATAATCTAAAATGTTATAGGCCATAATTTGAGTGATGCTGATGGATTAGTACAGTACAAAACATCAAGATGCAATGAAAAGGAGATTGTTGCCTTTTTTTTCAAATAAAATAACATCACCACGACAGTGCTCGCGATAGAGGTTCTGCAGCATCATAATCTAAAATGTAATAGGCCATAATTTGAGTGATGCTGATGGATTAGTACAGTACAAAACATCAAGATGCAATGAAAAGGAGATTTTTGCCTTTTTTTTCAGTTTCATTGTATTTATTTCTTTAAACAAAAACAGATGGAATGAGAAAATGAAAGTAAGAAAGCATGAAGGGTATATTAAGTGGTAGGTAATGGTGTAATATGGAAGGAACGGTAAAGGACTAAGGAGAATTGGGAATGTATAACCCAAACCATATCAGTGATAGATAATTTCTAAATAAAACACAGTAGGGCTGACTTAATGGCTGCATTAATGTGAAATCACAATTGTAAGCTCAGTTTTAGTACAATATAGTCTGCTAGCCTGTTTGATGGGTATTATGGAGAGTTTTGGACTAATATATTCCATAACCATGTCATAACAGCAGAGAAGGTTGAATCACCATGTTCATTACTGACTAAGCGCTCTCAGACAAGATATGCAGTTTGTCGCTAGGATTATAGAACACCAGTTGTATGTGAGTACTTTGAACTTGGGGGACTATAAAAGGTTGTTGACAGAGTGACTGAATGATTGATTGAATGGCTGATTGATTAGGTATGTCGGTTGCTCATGCACCCTATTCAGGCTTACTCAGTACTGCATTTATGGAGGATGACTCCACAGACAGGTATTTTTCGTGAGCTCTGAATGCTGAGCTTGTACAGACAGCCCAGATACAAAACCAACAGTTTTGTTACCCATTTATTTCAGCAGTAGAGCAGTGGCTAAGATAAGTTCAGTAATCATATATCAAACATCATCTCACGGTTGATTACTGAGCATGTTTATCAGGGAGGATATACCTGTGTTATTATTTGCAATGACATATTTAGCAACAATGAATCTTAAAAGTTTGGTTGCATGTACAACTTTGATGCTACTGTTCCCCAGTATGTGTAATAGAAAACAATGGATTGCTTTCATGTGATTCTTTCATAGAGCTAAACAGCATGCACTCATAGCTCTCATCTGCCCCTGATTTTGCCTTATATTTTTGCCCAGTCCTACATAAAATGTTTAATTTTCTGGTGAATTACTAAAGATTGCAGTTGGTTAATAATGCAAGACATTAAAGTCTAATCTTTCTTGTTATTTGTAAAATGGATGTTGATGCAAAATCTGTTTTGTTTTGATTAATCTTAAATGAATTATAGTCAGGGCAAATAGCAACTCTGGACCTCAATTTGTGACACTCCACAATCTGACACCCCTCCTCTCTTATTGGACTGTAAAGTACAGAACCAGGATATAACTATGTTTACTAACATTAGAGATCCTGGGGCAGCTGGTAATGAAACTCCATGCACTTTTAGTTTTATTACCACCTTTTCATTAGAATCAGACTTCATTATGTGGGTATTGAATAAAAATTGGTCATTAGTATATGACAACACAGACTTAAGGATGCACTTTTCTAAAGGGCCATTGGTCATATATAGGAAGGGCATTAGTATGAAAAATATGCTTGAATCATCATTTAGAGGAAACAAAGATGATATTAAGAAAGGTATGTTTAAATCTGGTTCATGCAAGTTTTGTAAAAACATCTTGTGTGCTAATCATGTTGTAATAAAAATGAAATATGGTATATTAATGATAGATACAACTGTCTGTTTAAAGGGGTCATTAATGTGGTCCTGTGTCAGAACTGTTCAGTGTTCTATGTAGGAAAGACTGAATGCATGTTGGTAGAAAGAATTTACAAACACTTGTATGTCATCAGAACACAAAATGACAATAATGCCATTTTTAAACATTTAAGTGAATGCCTGGAGCATTGTTTTAAATGTGTGGTGTTAGATCAGCTTGATGTTAACCTCGGGGAGGGGTCCTCTGGAGTTAGTTTTCAAGAAAAAAAGAGTTGCTATGACAATTGCGTCTTAATGCACGTAACCCCCAGGACTTAATAGGACTGTATCCATCATTTGCTTACTGAAATTAAAAGCTTACCAATGTTAGAAGTTTTTAAAATAAATTATTACACCTTTATGTGCAATATTCTTAAATGGTTTTATTGTTAGGTATTGTATAGAAATTGAGGTATTATTTTTTAATATTTTTCCTTTTATAATATTAATGCTTTTATTGTATATTAGTTACATTGTTGCTTTAAAACTTTTGGCACAAAAATGTCTTGGGATTTCAAAAGTTTTTAAATAGCAGTGTATCACTTCCTTTTTATTATCTGAAGAAGTTACAAATGAAAGTGCTTATGTACTTGTTCTAAGTAAACGTGGTGTGGTATGCAGCGATCACGGAGCATTTGTGCTTTTCTATATTTATACAGATATGTGTGTGTGTGTGTGTGTGTGTGTGTGTGTGTGTGCATATATAACATATGTGCATATATATATCTTTGACATTTGTTTACCAGGAAAGTTCAACTTGGAACAAACCAGTTTTCAGCAGAAGCCCAGGGAGAAATGCTCCAGATGCATATCTTTGTAACATGGGAGGAAACCAGAGTACCCAAAGGAAACCCACACAGACCCAGGGAGGACATGCAGACACAGAAGGCACCTCAACTGAGAATCAAACCAGAGAATCTCTTGCTGTAAGGTGACAACATTAACTACTGCACCACTCCACAGTCCTTTTATTCTTGTGTGTGTGTGCATAATGTGTGTGTGTGTGTGTGTGTGTGTGTGTGTGTGTGTGTATGTGTGTGTGGGTATATATATATATATATATATATATATATATATATATATATATATATATATATATATATATATATATATATATATATATATATATATATATATACATATGTATATATATATATATATATATATATATATATATATATATATATATATATAAAATATGTATTTATTGTATTTCAGCTTAGCTTTCTTTGACAGGTACACTGAAATGCATACTGCATGGGGTGATCAACTGAATTTAATTGTGAAATCTATTCCTTGAGTACAGTAAAAACAAAATCTTAATTTGCATAGTCATCCCCTGACTCATAACTAATTTCCTTAATTGTCAAATCCACCATGTTGGCAGTAAGGCAAATAAGAAAATGTTTTTCTTTTACATAATAATATTTATGACTTCTACTGTCACCTCTGATCTTGCATTTATATCTCCACACATCCATCATTACAATGCTGGAAATAATTCATTGCTCAGACTCCTAGCTTCTTTAGACTTCCATATTTCCCTCTCTGCAGACATTGCTTTTTGTTTGTTTTTCTAAATCTGCTTATAATAACCTCATACATTTTATCTACTCTTATTCATACATTAATACAGTCCGGGTGATCCTGAATGTTTGCAGCTACGTATTTGTTTGGCTGTCTGCCTGTTGACATGTTTTTGAGCCAGAATGGACTTTAATGAGTCAGAAGGAGGAGCATTAGACTAAAATATTACTGCTTTTAGGTAGCCAGGCTGATTTACAGTCATATGAGGAAGAAATAAAATTGAGTAACATAAGCAAACATGATTCTGCTGGAACACAACACCTGGTCTATCCGCGTCTGGAAACCCACATGGGATTCCAATGGACAATGACTTGATGTAGCTAGTTGGCTCTGTGACGTCCCCAGTCTGGGAAAGTAATCAAGGAGCCTGAATCCTCACTACTAACACTGGAAAGGGACATTCACTTAGAACAAAAATGGAAGCATCCAGTAGTTCTGGATGCAGCTCTTTGCATCAATCACAATTCCCTTAAGAGCACACAGGGAACATACTCAGTCTGGGGGATGGTTTATCTCTCTCTTTCTCCAGATTCCCAGTAAGACTCCACACTGTCACAGCTGTAGGGTCGAGTCCTCAGCCAAGTGTCCAAGCCAAGTTCTCTAGCACCCTTTCTGTGAAACCAGTGTTTTGCATCCCTGCTCCAAGTAGCTAACACATGCAGTCTTTGAGATTTGATTTACACACACACACACACACACACACACACACACACACACACACACACACACACACTTGGGAAAGACTGACACAAATTTACTAGCTATGCCCTCTTCTGCCCAGACTATAAAGTAGTTGCTATCGTCAGATACTGCAAAGCCAGCTACTCTAAGGCTCTGAAAAGGGTACCCAATTATACTGGGTGAAATTAATATTAATACAAATGATAGTGTTTTGGTTAAAATAATCTCTAAAGGACCAGCCACAATGAAAAGTTTAAATATATTTAATAAAAAATAATAAAGAACTTGAAAATACTAAAATTCTAATTAAAATAAACAGAGTTTCAACCACAGGAAATATTAAAAATAACACAGATGAATAGCTTCACACAGATACAGAAAAAAACAGTACTTAACTAATCTCATTATATTTTCCTGACTGATCTAAAGAATTACTATTCCCTGGTCACTTACTAGAGCAAGGCGAGATGAAGTAGGTGTGGGATCCTTCTTTGTCAGGTACCAAAAACAGAGTACTTTGAGATTTCTCTCTCATCTGGTATTAAAACATCATTTTTGCCCTAGATTATAGAATGACATCACCTACATCTGATCATCTGACTTCTGTTTGTCGCACTACCCCAATCACTAGAAGCTGCCAGGATTTAACACATTTTGTGTTAAAATACATATCTCGAGCTTTGCTAAAGTTTATTGCAGCATCGGGGAGCTGTTAAATAATGTTAACAGTTGTGGTCTTTCTACAGTGACTAGCAAACCATGCTTCTTATAGACATTGCATCTCTGGCTTCATTCAAAACTGTGAGATAACATCTTTATGGTCTAAGTCCAGTAATTTAATTTCAGAACATTGTTCAATGTTAGCTGCAGCTGGACTGTGATTAACCTCTTCTTTTCCAGTATCCTCTGTTAACATATATATTTAATTCAGTTGTGATACAGTCAGAACCCACTGTTGGTACATTTTTAACACAAGCAACTTTACAAATACATTTTTTGGCACAAACATCTGTACAAATCAGTCTGATATACAAGTGACGTAATTATTTACAAAATTCCAGCTAGCTGTACTGGCACATGTTACACATCCACTACCCTACTTCTCCAGGCATAGCTAGCAATACCTCGTCACAGGCTCCTTTCCAGTTTTGGCTATCCAAAGTGTATTTTACATGAAGAAGACTGGGACTGCTATTCTAGTGGCAGTAACAAAGGAGCCTGCTCAGTCCAAACTGAGAAACACACAGGTAGGCTTTAACTGAGATTGTTTCATCAGCCAAAGGGATTTTTAGGTAATTAGTTATTTGGTGTTAATCTGCATTTCAGAGCTACTTTCATTGTGCTTTTACATTAAGAAATACCAGGATCATCCATCTTGTGGCAGAAGGTGTTTATCTGCTCTCTGTGAGCTGGGAAGTATTCCGTGGAGCTCAAAGTGTAGTCATTTATTGTTCAGATGGCACTGGAGTTAGTTTTCAGCATTTTTTCTTTCGGCTGTAAATTTGGTGCTTTTTCACAGAACTGTTCTCTCTGCAGTTGTAGTTAGCAGTACTCTGTATAGTAGCAAACCTTTAAAGCTAGAACTTAGGACTTTAACCTGTAACACAAAAGGATTTGCATAGAGCTAAGCTGCAGACAGTTAGTGCATCAAACACTAATGTCAGTTCATAACACTCTCCTGGATTCTGCAAGACCTGCATGGCATGCAGGATTAGTGCAGGAGTGCCAGCAGGCAATATGTCAGCCATGCAATCCAGGAATAACCTGTAGGGGTGTGCATGAGCAGTCCTGCACTAGTCCTGCATGGACTCAGCCCCTGTATGCAAATTACCCCATTTGCAGGAGAAATCCATGCAAATGAGGTGAATTTGCGATCCAGGAAGCTGGAAACCGGCTGTGCAGGACTAGTGTAATCTGTAGAAATGTACTCCACCAGTAATGGAGTGCATTTCTGCAAATTCCAAAACAGATCCATAACAGCTCCAAATAAAGGGTGCATATCATTTAGAAAACATGCCAATGGCCAAGTAGAAGGCCATTGGCATGGAAAACAGTTGAAAAAAAAAATCAACTTTTATTTTTTTAGCTGATCTTGGCTGTTTAAGCGTAGCGCAGCGGCGCACAAACAGGATCGGGGGGAAATAAGAAAATAAACCTAAAATAAGCATTCTAACTAAAATCACTATTCTGCCATTATAGTCAATGGCAGGCAGAAGACAACATGGCCAGGGAATAGTAGTTGCTAATGGGGGAGGCTCAGTGTGAGACATGTAACTATGCATTAGCAGGCAATCCTATGCAAATGAGGGGAATGAAACTGAATCCCAGATTTCCCCTGCATGCTAGTCAGCACCCAACAATGTAAAAGCAGGAATAGCTTGGTGCAAGCCTAGGTGTTTAGCTGACATCATAGGGGGTGTGTCAGGCATGCTGTAAGTGGATTGGAGCCCTGTGGCTCAGGTTTGCTCCTGGCTTAGCACAGTCTGAGGCTGCCTAGCACTCTTTACATTGCCTAAGTGAGTGTGCGCGCTGCGCATCGGGTTTTAAAGAAAAAAATTAAACCAGGAAATAGCAGCTCTGTGCACATTTGAGCACTGTGTTTGTGCGGCACACTCCCAGGCTTAAACAGGAAGGCAATAAGAAGGGAAAACAGCAGTAAGAAGGTAATCTAGGAGAACTAGCATAGCTGGCAGGTGAAATGTATCAGAATCAGCCAATTACACATGCAGCAGACCAACCCAGCCCAGAACAGTACTAAAAACTATGCAAACCCCTTCCCCTCTGTTTTTTCCCATACTCTACACCACCAGTGTATGCAAGCGGGGAACTTTTAACAAACAAAACAAGAAAATGATAGGTGCTGCAGCAGGCATCATACAACAACATGTAGAAGTGGCTGAGGGTGGTGAGGATGTGAATGCTGTCGACCAACCCATAGTGAGGAGATGGAGAAGAGTGTACAGACCCAGGGTAACCTACCAGGGGCTACATGAGCTGGAGATAGTGGAGCACTATAGGGTGGACAGGGATCTCCTACAGCAAATTGTTGAGCTGTACCAGCCACACCTGACACACCAAACTGACAGAGGGGAACCCATCCCAGTGGATACCAAGGTATGTGTAGGTCTAGGAATACTAGCCACAGGTACCTCCCAAAGCTCAACTGGGGATATCATGGGGATCTCACAGGCATCAGCATCCAGAGTATTCCACCAGTTCCTGGATGCCATGTCAGTACATGCCAGTGAGCATGTATATTTCCTTAACACCCATGAGGTGTTGGCCAGCAATATGTGTCTCTTCCACCAAATAGCAGAATACCCTGAGGTAGTGGGTGCTATAGACTGCACGCACATATGCATCAAAGCACCATGTGGTGATCAGGGTAGGGTCTACTTCAACCACAATGGCCTCCCCTCCATCAGCTGCCAGGTTGTGTGCGATCCCCAGGGCATTATAATGAATGTGTGTGCCGGCTGCCCTGGAAGCTATCACAATTCCCACATCTGGCATCTGACGCAGCTGTAACAGAGATTTACCAATGGGGAGATCCCTTACGGTCACCTAGTGGGGGATGCTGGTTACACACTGGAGCCGTGGCTGATGACACCCATCAGAGATGCATACAAACCCGAACAAGAATGCCATAATGAGGCACGCGTACAGACCAGGCTTATAACAGAGCATGTGTTTGGGATGCTCAAGTCATAGTTACAAATGCCTAGACACATCTGGTGGAGCCTTGCAGTACTCACCAGCTACATGTACTCAAATTGTTATGGTATGTGCTATGCTACACAATATGATCCTGCGGAAACAGCTGCAGCAGGAACAGCAAGGGTCAGGGCCACACAGCCCCCCACCAATGCCAAGGCCTGCACAGGCACAGAGTAACTCGGAGGAGTAACAACCTGAGCCTGCCCCACTAGGCAGATAGAGGCATGCCCAGTATGCCCTGGCCTTGGAAAAGAGACAACTCATAGCACATACACTGACACATTAGGGACCCAGGGAATGACACCTCTCTCTGACTCGCACTTACAGTAAAAGGGATGACAAACATGACATTATCTGTGCTCAACCATGTGTAGGGAGTGTACTATGTGCATCTGACATAGGCAGCCCTCTAGCACCATCCTCAATACTGGCACACCCACAAAGTAAGTCACTCAACCTACCAATTGCCGAATGTAGTAGTATGTGTTGTTACCTGTATCTATGGTATGGATGTGAGCATGCAAGGGAATTGGGTGGCTGAATGGTATGCCAGCAAATAGTAGATACCCATAGTGGCACCATGACATCTGTAACAAATACTGAAGTCACCATATTAGCCAGTACTACACAGAGCAACAAAACCCACTGCAGGAAATGTGCTGAGTGACATAGGTGTCCAAATGACTCACACATGCCAGTCAGGGAGGTTCACATACCCAACAACAGTCTCAGCCAGCAGGACAGGTGTAGACAAACACAAACAGGGGCTGTGCTGTGGCCTCTGAATGATGTCTATGGGTAACCTCCCCACCAGGCCTACACAGACTACTGCAGGTCTGATAGTGGGATGTTAGTTCTGAAGGGTAGGAGGTCAAACACTAACATGTAGGTCAACCAAAGCTAAGACCTGTCGTACACTGATATGCCTCTAGTCAGCATGATAGGTTAGAATACAGAATGAAATGGAGTACCTGACATACCAGTACAGTCATAGCAAATGAGTACAAGTCCCAGGTGTGCCCCCCCATCCTATGTAGACATGTAGAAACAGTAAGGTGTGCCCCCCCAATCATGTAGAAATGTAGAAACAGTCAGGTGTGTGTCCCCCAGTCCTGTGTAGAAATGTAAAAGCAGACAGGTGTGTCCCCCCACAACCCTATGTAGAAATGTAGTAACAGTCAGGTGTGCCCGCCCCACTCCCATGTAGACATGGTAGAAACAGTCAGGTGTGCTCCTACCCCCAATCCAGCATAGAAATGTAGTAACAATCAGGTGTGCCCCCCCAATCCTGTGTAGAAATGTAGAAACAGTCAGGTGTGTCCCCCCACAATCATATGTAGAAATGTACTAACAGTCAAGTGTACCCCCCCCACTCCTATGTAGACATGTAGAAACAGTCAGATGTGCCCCTACCCCCAATCCAGTGTAGAAATGTAGTAACAGTCAGGTGTGCCCCCCCAATCCTGTGTAGAAATGTAGAAACAGTCAGGTGCCCCCCCCCACAATCCTATTTAGAAATGTAGTTACAGTCAGGTGTGCCCCCCCAATCCTGTGTAGAAATGTAGTAACATGTATGAGTAGTTATAATATGAGTGGAGCACAGATGCCCAAAGGTGGCCAAGGTAGCAGGATCGGTTGTAGCATTTGCACAAAATGCAGGTCTCTGTGTGTTAGGATGGTGTGTATTTCATATTGTGTGAGAGTGGTCAGTATGTATGCATGTTGAGGTAAGACCTGGTGGCCATTGCCCAGTACTGCTGATGACAGGGCCAAGCCCTCACAACTGCAGTGCCAAAGACAATCCCCACCAGTATAACACATGCTAGCAGTAAACCATTGTAAATGTATGGTGGTAATATGTGTCACCATCTGAAAGACTGATATGGCATGGCTGTTGGGCTAAATATACAAGCAGTACACAAGGAAAAGTACCCCAGACATACAGTACATATTGTGTCACTGTCAAATGGTGACACCCTTGGAATTGTACATACAGGTATGCACCACAGTAACTGGTCCTGTAGTAGGGGATACTGGTGTTGTCTGCCTGAACACTTGCAGATCACAAAGGAGGTAGGACTGATATATTGGGAAACAGCTGATGTACCTGCACATGCCAGCATAACTGGAATAACCCATGCATATATCTGTGTCAGATGCAAGTAGTGCCATAGCACACATGCACCCAGCTCATGCAAACACCACTCACATGTACCTCTCTGGTCATATCCCTGTTGTGGGGGATGGGTACAGTATGACCCCACCTGTATATGGCAATAGCAGAAGAATGCAACATGCAGTACAGGTGTCCCATGCAGGTGTGTCCCTAGCTGTGGGTAGCACCCTGCCAGCATCCACACCACCTGATCAAGACTGATAGAAGGTATTGGCATGAACACCTTTCTCACCTACAATGTCACCCCAGGGGACTATACTGTATGGTGGTCTAAGACTGTAAGACTGATAGAATGCAGCTGCCTGCCACATTTGGCCCACAACACCTACTTCCCCACAGACCTTTGCCAAAGCCCTGTGTCTCACATGTACTGCCAATGCATGTTATGTCATGGACACCCAAATAACAACATAACACACTCCACATAAGCCATATGCAAGGGCATGTGGACAAACCACAGTAACATGTCCATCATGTCCCACTGCATAAACTGTGGACCAACACTAACAAACACCTGTAATGGGGTAATACCCTTAGGGAAAGTATCAGAGAATGTCTGCATAACGTATGGATAAGATAAGAATAACAGAGGGGGGTGGGAGCATAGGCAGAATGGAATGTGCAGGGTCTGACACCAAGCTGTGTGCACACACTATCCCTGGCTGCAAACACATAATTGGGTGGCTACACACCTGCCCGTACACCACAATAGGGGGTAATGTCCTGACTCATGGGCCCTGTCTCTGGGTAACCTGTGTGAATCTGTACAGCTGTGAGGCATTGCCACAGCAAGATAAGCCCGTACTGTCATGTCGATGGGTGTACAAGCATGGGATCCACTGCCAGCACTGCACCAAGGTGCTAAATCGGATACACAGGCCAAGCAGTAAGTGTCTGCAGCTCCCCCTCCAGAATGGCACAACTTACCATGAATACATAGGTGTCTGCCCACAATACTGGAGACAGCTGCAGTCACACTTGTCTCCCAAGACATCACTCTGAGCAAGAATGTCCACCTGGCAATATATGAGGACAGAAAACATCACTGTGTATAACAGTACACATGTCTGAATATCTCTGCTAACAGCAGTTCCATGCAGATGAAGAGGAAGAGGCACAATCACCTACAGTGCACACTATCCCCTGCACAGTTTGTCCCCATATTGCCAAATGATCGACGGATATCCTGCAGAAACAGTTTGCTACATGTAGGTGTGCAACACAAAGTTCTGCACTGGAGTACAAACTACCTGGAATCGATCCACACATTCAGTATAGAATGGCATACTGGGCATGCTTACACACTTAGAGAAATGAAGGCAATGTCAGACAACAACATACTGAAAGGTCATACTGGGCATGCTCACACACTTAAACAATGGAGCCCATATCTGCAAACAGCAGTGGACCAGACATATATGACAGTTTCAGATGTTAGTGCAGACACTCAGTATGCACCACTCATGCTTTGCACACACAGTGGATAGGAATACAGGCATATATCCAAGGACAACACACTATAATAAGCCAAAAGTAGATGTACATAGATGTGTGGAAGAGAGTGACTGTGACAAGGAGCCATCCATTATGAGGCCTGTCCCACCCAGCACACAGCCAAATGGCTACAACCACATGAGATCCAGATGTCACTCACTGTAGACATTAGCCACCAGTATCTGTCAGCATTATGGACTATGTGGTGCAAGTGCTAGCTGTGCAACATGACTGTACAAGGAAGTAGTCATTTAGCATCTGTATACACGTACCTCTGGAATATAACCCTGCGTGTGCCTGCATGTTGTGTGTCAACCTCTAGAAGAATGGGTTATGACCCATGCACACACACTGCCCTCCCCATAGCCCAACTATGACAAGCCTGCTGAGGTCATTCACTTTGAAATACACCCTTGGGAAAGGTGTAGCCCAGTAATCTCTGTGGCGTGGCCCATAAGTGTGTACTGCTGTAGTGTGATAAACTAATTAGGTAGGAGTTCTAATCCCAGATATGGCAACTGTGTGCATGTGTGTGTGTGTGTGTGTGTGTGTGTGTGTGTGTGTGTGTGTGTGTGTGTGTGTGTGTGTGTACATGTGTTTCTACCTGTGTAGACAGCAATGCATTTTAGGCTAGTCACACTCACTACAATTCAAATGCCCTACTTTGGCAAGGTTGCTGATGTCATACACTGTGAAATACACCTTTCAAAAAGTTGTAGCTGAGTAATCTCTGTGGCGCATCCTATAACTGCGTACTGATGTAGTGTGAAAGGAGTTCTAATCCTAGACATGGCAACTGTGTGTGTCTCTGTGTAGAAAGCAATGCTTTTTAGGCTAGTCACACTCATCACAATTCAAATGCCCTACTTTGGCAAGGCTGCTGATGTCATACTCTGTGAAATACATCTTTCGGAAAGCTGTAGTCAAATAATCTCCATGGCGCATCCTATCACTGCTGTAGTGTGATAAACTAATTAGGTAGGAGTTCTAATCCCAGACATGGCAATTTTGTGTGTGTGTGTGTGTGTGTGTGTGTGTGTGTGTGTGTGTGTGTGTGTGTGTGTGTGTGTGTGTGTGTGTGTCTGCCTGTCTGTATAGAAAGCAATGCTTTTTAGGCTAGTCACACTCACTACAATTCAAATGCTCTACTCTGGCAAGGCTGCTGATGTCATACACTGTGAAATACACCTTTTGGAAAGGTGTAGTTCAGTAACTTCCATGGCACATCCTATAACTGCATACTGCTGTAGTGTGATAAACTAGTTAGGTAGGAGTTATAATCCCAGACATGGCAACTGTATGTGTGTGTGTTTCTGTCTGTGTAGGGAGCAATGCATTTTATGCTAGTTACACTCACTACAATTCAATTGCCCTACTTTGGCAATCCTGCTGAAGTCAATCACTGTGAAATACACCTTTGGGGAAAAAGTACTCCAGTAATCCCTTTGGCATGTCCTATAACAGCTTCATGCTGTAGTATGATATAGGACTCTGGTAGGGGTGCTATTCCCACACATGGAAATTGTGGATGTTTTGTGTGTTACTATGTCTGTGTAGGGAACACTGCATTTTATGCTAGTTACACTCACCACAGTTCAGATGCCCTACATTGGTAATCCTGCTGATGTCATTCACTGTGAAATACACCTTTGGGGAAAGAGTCCTCCAGTAATCCCTGTGGTGCATCCTATAACAGTTTCATGCTGTAGTATGATATAGAACTTTGCTGGGGCTTCTATTCCCACACATGGCAGTTGTGGGTGTTTTTGTGTATATCTGTGTAGGGAGCAATGCATTTTAGTCTAGTCACACTCATTACAATTCAAATGCCCTACTTTGGCAATCCTGCTGATGTCATTCACTGTGAAACACACCTTTGGAAAGAAGCACTCCAGCAATCCCTGTGGTGTGTCCTATAACAGCTCCATGCTGTAGTGTGATATAGAACTCTGGTAGGGGTTCTATTCCCACACATGGCAGTTGTAGATGTTTTTGTGTGTGTCTATGTCTGTGTAGGGAGCAATGCATTTTAGGCTAGTCATGCTCACTACAAGTCAAATGCCCTACTTTTGCAATCCTGCTGTGTCATTCACTGTGAAATACACCTTTGGGGAAGGAGCACTCCAGTAATCCTCATGGTACATCCTATAACAGCTCCATGCTGTAGTGTGATATATAACTCTGGTAGGGGTTATATTCCCACAAATGGCAGTTGTGGATGTTTTTTTGTGTGTGTGTCTATGTATGTGTAGGGAGCAATGCATTTTAGGCTAGTCACACTCACTACAAGTCAAATGCCCTACTTTGGCAATCCTGCTGATGTCATTCACTGTGAAATACACCTTTGTGGAAGGAGTACTCCAGTAATCTCTGTGGCATGTCCTATAACTGAATAGTGCTGTAGTGTAGTAAGCTAGTTAGGTAGGAGTTCTTATCCGAGACATGACAAGTGTGTATGTTTCTGTTTTTGTCATTTGTATCCTGTGTGGAGGTGGATGTTAGTGTGTAACAACTGGACTCAATGTGGAGAGGGTTTTGCAAATTTCTTATATGTTGGCCCTAGTATACATCACAATGTCCACCGTACAGGGATAACAGATGTGAAATAGCCAAGAGGCTGGGGTGCAAATCCATATCCCTACATGTGACATCAAGGCCAGGTGAACAAAGTTAGCAACCCTTGTATTACCCAGAGAACACTCTCAACCCATGTCTCATACACACACACACACACACACACACACACACACACACACACACACACACACACACACACACACACACACACACACACTTGCCTAGGCAATAGCTGCTATGTTGCTAGTACCCTGCATATTGCCCACTGATAGTAACCATGGTGTAATTGCAGTGGGCTACAGAGGGCATGGCACCCTGTTCATCAGTCTAATAGACACTTACATGCTGACAGTGCCCTTTCCCTATGTTCCCCACTGGACACCTGCATCACGTGTGGTGCTGTCAAATGTGACCCACAAAGGACATACTATGCCTGAAATACATGCCCTGTATGGACAGATGCCACTGACACCAGATAATACTGGTATCATGCTATCAATGTAGGTGCAGGGTCAACCTACTGTCCATTAACAGTTCCTGCTACATGAGGCCAGGACTGGCACATCTGATGATAACAATCTGTGTACACAACATGGGCCAGACACCCCAGGTACAATTCCACATGTCACTGTACATGCATGTGGGGTTGTGCACATCCCAGACACTGTCCATGTCATGGACTAAGGAACACATACATGGCAAGCAATGCACAGCATTGGGCACATGCAATAGTTACCTAGGTGACTGGATGGTGAATACAATACCCACCTGTGTGGGCAAATCCAGACACTACACCCCTGAGCCACACTGCAGACCATTGTCATGTGGCCTGATGCCAAGGTATACCCATCACCTAGCCTTGTATAGCCGTCTGGCACAGTCGACCACTACACACCCATGAAGCAATGCACCCATGTATGTCAGTACTGGCACCCTCTGTCTGTGTGTGTGTTGTACGATGCCTATGACCACATTCACACTCTATACAACCCCCACTGGCATACTGAAGCATGTTGTCTGATGTCAGACACCTCCACATACCCTTTGCCCATATAACCTCCGTATGACCCCTGTGTTGCATGCGATACCTGCGCATTACTGTGTTGTGGCAATCTCACTAGTGATGAGTTGTATTTCTGTTCCTGCCAAGTGTGTCAATGTGTGTGCATCCCTGTGAGAGTGTGGCTGTGTTGATGCTGACACCTGTCCATGGGGACAGCCACGTGTATTACATCTACAGTATAGCTACCATATCACTTTTGCAGATGTCACTCACCATCACATATATGTTTGGAGGGCTCCTCAACATGTAACTTATGTGGTGCATCTAATACCTGCATAGACATGTGATAGAACTACATAGTCATCAGGGGGTTGATACCCTGTACTGGTAGGTGTGTGACACAAACATACTTATGTTCTACTCTCCCACCCCTCCCTGACTTATCTTTGACTCTGTCTGCCTCTCTCACTCCCTCTCTGGTGGATGTGGTGACTTACACCTGCTTTGCTTAGGCAGTAGCATGTTTATTTTAAGTGATGCTCATGATCAGCAGCCCTCCTCTAGCTGATTGCATGTGGAACAGCTATGGTAACATTCCCATAGCCAACTGCATGGTAATACACTCCAATATCTAGGAACATCATATTGGTGTTGGGCCTTTTCATTCACTGTGAGCAGGAACTCGATCTGTTTGGCAAACAGCATCACAGATGGATTGGGAATTTACCTCTAACAACATACACTGTGGAAACAGGCCAATACACAGGAGGGGGATGTGCCTGACCTGACTACAGACTGTAATTGCTGCTATACTGCATTTGGAGTAATGTTGGTTTAACAGGGTGTGTGTGGATATGACTGTCCTACATGTTTTAATACCTCTCATGTCAGTGCTATGTTTATGAGGAAACCCCCATCTGGAGGGTCATCTGCAGACTGGGCAGTGTATGGTGCCTTTTGTTTCATGTGTTACCCACAGAGCACCTATCTGTGAACTGCAGAAGGTAGTGTGAGGATTGCAGTTTGTAGATGGTGACAGCCATGAGAGTTACTGACTTCATATCCCTCATAGGGCATATGTTGCAACAAACCCTGTTACAACAGTAAATGTATGAGGTTATCACAGCAAAATGTCAATATTGGCCCTGTTTTTGTGCCTCCAGCCACAACTCTGTCATCCTTTGTACATATGTCATGCAGTAAGAGGTGCATATGTGCTGTAGACCATATTTAGTGACATCATATCTGATAACAAGCCAGTGAGATATCAGACTGCTACACATGTTATGTATAGTAGGGCTTATATTTAATGACATAACCTGGACAGTCTGTGGTTTTGTGTACAGTACTGAGGTCTGTGTATTTATGGTGTTTGTCAACAGTGTGTGTATTGTCAATATGTACCTTGGCCTGTGTACAGACTGTGGTAGATGACATTGTTCTTGTTCCTGGTCTATCTGATGTTACATTTTGCTCCGCTGTATGTTACCATATTGTCTTACATGTTTGTAGGGGCAAACACACACATGCCCCATACCACAGACAGGCATCAGACCACACTGTGTAGCGGGCCAGTATATGTAAGATTAGTATGTGAGTGGCACATATGAGTAAGGTGTTGAACAGATAATCCATAAACTGCAATATTATGGTAGCCTACCATATGTGGCTGTGTTCACATTGGTTGTGGTTATGCACTTTCACACAGGTGTTTGTTACTCTGTGCTGTGACATGCCCGTAGAACCTGCTATATATGCAGGTACATGTGTATTCTCCCATAGGAAATGTTGGCCAGTGTTGAGCCAGTATGCCTGTAGCCTGCACAGTGCTTTGTTACATGCCTAGCAGCTTAGTGTACTTACCCAGTGAGATGGCATGTCTAGATACTGGACAGATGTACTGCTGCCAGGCCACCATAACACTCATGTATGTCAGACAACGCAGTGGGATGTAGAACAGATGTATGTCAATAACTAGTAGGTATTATGTGGCCATGGCACCTCTGTACCAGTGGTTATTATGTGTCAGGACAGGCAGGTGTGTGAATGCATAACCTATGTGGGCAAATGTATACCAGTAGGTACATGTTATGCCCAGCTACATGGCTGTTAACATCCACATTGTTAGGCTTGATCCACATGTCTTGCACTAAGGGGCTCTGTATATACCTCTGGACTGTCCAGAGTGTGTCAGACTGTCCACATATATTGGGCAATATCTCTGCTATAGTCCACAGGAGCATTACTGTGCTATCAGTGGTACTGTACTATGATGTCTTTAGGTTATCTATCAGTAGCCAATGGCGCACATGTTAAAAGCAGATGTGATCTCCCATACACACCATGTCTGTGAAGACAATCCCTATTACAGTAGCAATAGTCTACAAATATGCCTGCAATACATACCTGACATACACTTGCACTACGAAGTTGGGACTATAGGGGCTGAGGTAGGGCTCCACTCCATATTCAGGACATATGGTGAGCATATATGTATATATAATTTTCCAGATAGCTATATGGATATATACACATATACATATCAACATACATAAATGGGTATGTATATGTACATAGATATACATATAAACACTCAGATATATACATATACAGAGCAATATATGTCTATACATATACAGACAGAGACACATGTGCACACATATATGTATGGATATCTACATATATATTGACAGTAGTAGGTATATCAGAATAGATATGTATGACCATATATTTATAGATATCTACATATATACCAACATAACTAGACATATCTGTACACATAGGATGCACATACATATATAGCTATATATACATATATGTATATTTATATATACATATATCTAAATATACATATATGTATGTGTGTGTATATATATATATATATATATATATATATATATATATATATATATATATATATATATATGTGTGTGTGTGTGTGTGTGTGTGTGTGTGTGTGTGTGTGTGTGTGTGTGTGTGTGTGTGTGTGTGTGTACGTAAGAAGAGATGTACACATGGCCATATATATGTTTGTATCTGCTATGTGTACATTACAATAAAACAACATATGTGATGCAACAATCATATTAATAGCAAGGACTACACAATTTAGGAACTAAAAACAATGTTCAATACTACTCAATATGTGTATTGACAGCTATATTGGTAAAACAACCGCTGTCTTCACAGTGGTCATGGCGTAGAGGTTAAGTGTTGTGACTTCAGTATATAGGGTCCTCGATTCAAGACCTGCAAGGGCTGTTCATTTTGTTGCTTGGCAGAACAACGGTTGTCAGATACAGAGTGGTTAAGGCAGTTCTGAGCAGTTTTAAGTGCATTTGCACGGGTTTGCGTGAAGCTAAGCAATGCTGAGCTATGGGTAAATGTATGGGCGCTCACACAGTGTAGGCTTCACTTACCAGTGTGCAACTCAGCTCAACTGTTAAATTGCAGCAATGTTGATACTTGCTAGGCATGGCTTAGCCCTGGTAACCAGGTCATACCACCCAGTCTGATAACCTGTAATAAATGTATGTAATGCCATGTACAATACATGCGCCTATGTGCTGTCATGATAGTAATAAGGGCTGTGAGTGTCATGTGGGATACAGACATATATGAGGCCTGTACAGCACTGTTATCCATGTGAATGTGTTACATACAGGTGCAGTAGCCTAGGGTATGTGCTGTTACACTGGGATGTAGTGTATCATGGCAGTACTACTGCTGACAGTGCTAACCCAGGCAAGAGCAGAGTGTTAAATGTAGTACTGACAACAGGCACACCTGCAGGCATAGCTGGACACTGAGGGCTACCTGTTGTATCGCTGGTGTGTGAGCTGTGTCACAGTATATACCCCTTATTGGGTAATGATCTGTCATGTGGAATGTAACTGTAGAATACCGTCTGTACAGCACATGTTAGTGAGGGCTTCTGACATGTAGTTATGGCATACATATTGTTGTAGACGTCGATTTGTCAACACACTCATGCTACTGCATAGCTACTTGCCACGCTGATGACTGTCAGTCCCTGTACAGATGTGCAGATGGCAGGTATCCAGCTGGGATATGTACAGGCAACCTAAGCTTGATTTACACTGACATGTCTGCCCAGCTGTGTAAGAACTGGCACATATAGGAGATGTCTCCCTATATGCATTACATGTACCCTGTTAAGCTCCCCCTCCAATACTGGCTACACAAGCCTTGCAGTACCAGCACAACAGTGTTTTACAAATGGGATGATAGGCATGGGATACCCATTGTGTTCTGGCATGTGTGTGTAGTTGTGCATGTCCATATATCTGTAGGGTACAGCATTCTGAGGCCACATACTCCTATTAAAATACCCATTGCCACACAGTTGTACAGATAGTGTTGTTGCTGCCCATAGGTGAGGCATGACAATGCAACACCCTACTACACATGTGGCATGTGCATTAGATGCATATCCCTGTAGTACCACTGTTGGGGTATACTATGGGTTGTATCGCGGTCACGGCCAATGTGTGATGGTGGGTATGGCAGAGTGTCATCATGGGTTTCAGCGATTACAATAGCCACTGGGGAATGTGGGTGCTGTGTACACTGTCATTACACCAATGTACACCCGGTATATGTCCCATTTACCACGTTATGGTTACCACTGTCACCATCAACCATACAACTAACAGATACGACAATCCAAGCCAGTTATGCATGTGCTGTGTGCAGCCTACCTGTAGCACATTGGACACACGATCAAGTTAGTTAGCAGCGATAGGCCCAGGTATCTCGGATGTGTGTCTGGCTGTTAAGTGTCTGATAATATGTATATTAAGGTATGTCACTACATATTGTCCATATACACCCATTACATCCCACATTAGTATACTGTACATGTCTGGGGATGTTCTGCATGTAACATGTAACCTAGGACATACCTCACCCTAAATGCTGTGTGGTGTGTGCAATGTAAGCCACACACTTCAGTGTCACGACATAGCTAGGTAGGGGTCTAGTCCCAGTGTTACCAAGTAACAGTGTGCATGTATGTGGATGGGTCTACATCGGGTTCCAGGGTATACACATCTCAGCAGGTCATCTGTACATGTGTCACAGGCAATAACCATTTTAGTAACCTGTGACATGTGTTCAACTGTACCCCAGATATGTCACAGCCATGGTGTCACCACAGTGCCATACCCCATTGTGGAATATGACTGCAGACCATCCTCTTGCTGACACATGTACACCTACAACACAAATGGATAACATTATAGGGACCGCAATCAACAAGTGTTACTAACAGCTATAATGCATCATTGCTAGATGGCTACACTACCTGCCATATATGCATTACACTTTACTCCTTACAACATGTTACACTGCAGTACTGTGGTACACTGTAGTACAGTCACTGTGTGGATCAGAACCATATCAGCCTGTCCCTGTATTGACGGTATGGATGACAGGGATGTGGCACAGATATCATCATGTGCACAGCATGTGATGTTGGTTTGCCAGTGGCCGAGGTTGGGCCATACATTTGACACCATGTGTGTGGGTGAAGGGTGTACTGTGGTGAGCTGGGCGTGGTGATGTGGTGTGTGTAGGTATGGGGGTTGCCCTAGGTGTGTTTGCATAGTGTGTGGGTATGCATACACACGGTCCTGCCATGTGGCTGCCCTACACAGGTGTTTATGGACAGCTGCAGACCATACCTGGCAAGTTGTGCAGTTCACTGCCTCCAGCCACGGACATGTGGACTGTGCCTGCCAGGGGTTCCATAGGCACATCCAGGTTCAGGCCTTGATGTGCTACTCTCACCTGATGATCACAAATGTCTGCTGGTACCAGGTCCTTCCTGGGACTGGCCAGGACCACGTGCTCATGGCCTGCTGTGGTGTGGTGTGGACAGCACCCCTCTTGCAGTGCCGGGGCTGTTACTGCCACTATGGGAGCCCCTTGGTGCCCTAGCACATCCATGTTGACTACCAGCGGTTGGCATTGCTGGCCTACATCCACTTGGCTGTTGCCACACTCCCACCACACATTCAAGCACGGACAGACCATGGTTGATGAGGGCCATCATCTCACCAGACCTTATATCCAAGAACTCAGTTAATCCACGGATGGCAACAGCCAATTCACGGGCATTGTCATTTGCATATGTGAGAGCAGCATTCTGCAGTCTCAGGCCCTGTCTGTGGTAATGTTCTATATGTGCTTGCACCACTATGACAGCCTGAAACATGCACCTGCTGGTACCAGCTATGTCTCCTCTGCCAGGGGCATGATGTCCAGTGGTCTTACCACAAGCTCCCTGGGACATCTGCCTATGCAGTGCCCTGCCAGACATCTGGCTATGCCTGCTGCGACTGGACAAAGTACGCATGGTTACTACACTTTCGTGTGCACTGCCACCGAACGCCAGCTGTCTGTCCACTATGGCCACTGGTGATGGGGTGTGTATAGGCACTGAAACTGTGTGCAGGGCTGGGTGGATAAAAGGGGGATGTCAAATATTGGTGCAGTGTCAGCCCCTGACAACCCCCCTTGTGCCTCAACAGTACTATCATCATCTTCGGTGTCTGTATGGACACCAACATCAGAATGCATGCAGGAAGGACCCTGACCCACCTCGCCACCTGTGAGGGAAAACAATAAATGCACTTTAAAACCTGTACAGCATTGCCTAACAGTATACACACACACACACACACACACACACACACACACACACACACACACACACACACACACACCTCCATAATACCTACCTGTCCATGGCTATACAGACAGTCCCACATATATGTCCATGCTGTACCCCACCCTGCATCACACTTGTTAACATACACTCATTGATACCACTCAGAAACATATCAGTCCTCTAAATGCCTACACAAGTGGTCACAACCCAAGGCCTGTTGCTGCTTTACCTGCCTGACCTGTGTTGTGGTTTTACATGGCCTCACTGCTGTCATTCGGTATGCACCCTCTGTATGTCTGGACATCATGAGCATGGCCCCTATATGTGTGGGCTACTATGTTCTATGCATAATATCACGCACTGGTGTGTCATGTGTATGTAATGCTCAGTACATGCCAGATATGCTGCTCCTTCAGCCTATCATGTGACACCTGTAATATTTGGATACACTCTCTGGTGTTGACTAGTACTTCCCCAATGCATTTGTAGTGCTGCATACGTGGGTTGTAGGTGACCTCTCTGCTGAATGGTATATTAAGGGTGTACCTGGTGTCTACCTTCCCTCTGGATTGTGATTACACATGTGACAGGTATTTCTGGTGTGTAATGTGGCAGTCCATGTACATGTACTGCATGATCCCAGAGGGAGGTACTGCTGTATGAACATCCCACAATCACACATGTGCATACATGGTCAGCCACACAAACACACACACATGCACACAAGCATCCTACATGCATCAACCTCCCTCCACTTCACCGGAGTGACCCTACAAACAAACTGACTACCCACCAGGATGCACACACACACACACACACACACACACACACACACACACACACACACACACACACACACACACACACACACACACAGGTGAAGTTGCACAATGAAAGTACACACAGTCCTCCTATTACCCCTCTGTCAGCATGCATAACATATGGTACCCGACAGCATGCAGTGCAGCTATAGTCAAGCCATGTTGGCAACGGTACATATGTGTGTGATGCAGACGCTGTGTCACTAGGTGAAGACCCTTCCCCTGGATACCACTGTGCCCATAAACACGGTATTTCTATGCACCTGTTCTGCACCCTGCCATGTACTGTGCACCACACCTCACAGGTGTACAGCCCATTGCTGAATGTGTACTACTGTGTTGGTTATGTCAGCTTTAATGCTCACAGCTCCTATGTTTTCCAGCAACACACACCTGGTATGATATGTGGACAGATGTCATTTGTGAATGTCTGATGTCTGATGCACAGCTCTCAACATCAGCGGACCATGCATGACCAATCCAATACTCTTACACTGACAACCATCAGAGCATACTGTGGTTATGGGGAGTGTACACACCTTTATTGATTTGACGCACCCATCCTTGATCTGCCATGGGACCACATCACCACATATCTTAGCAGTACATGAGCCCAATATGTGACATATGTCCTGTACTTTCACATGCAGTGTGTACAGATTGTGTTAGTTGTGCGGCTGCTGACCATGATGCATACACACCATGTAGGCATATGTGTGCATACTCTTATCAGGTTTATCACACCTCTTGTTGTCTGTACTACAGCAGTCACTACTCCTGGCAGGGATATACAGCATGGGCCATCTGCATTTGCCAGTGTATGTTCAGTCTGCCCTACACATGTCCCCCTATTCTGCATGATTGCAAGGTTTACTCATGTGCACATCCCATGGTGTTCACACACTGCTGTCACTATTGCTGTGGGGGTAGGGTTACAGCTGCCACAGGTCCTGAACCTGACTAAGCGCAGATAGAGCCATTCCTAGCATCCTTAGGACCCCTGCTGCAGTGCACTGGTGGGTCATGCTGACACCCCCCCCTTCAGCCTTTTTGCAGATGCATGACAAGTAAGCCCTACACATGTGTGTCACTTTGCAGTGTCCCATACACTGAACACCACATATTACAGCCTAGTCCCAGCTGATAATGTGGACTACTGTAATGCCTTATGCCATAGTGTATCTCTGCAGCAGTTGCCATTGTCCTACAGGGATATACACTTGTGTTGCACTGTATATGGGTGTTGTTCCAAACTTGTCCCTACTGTAGGCCATGTCTCCCACCATTATGTTAATCCCTGTGGACACATTCTGCAATGACAGGATGTTAGTTATCATGCAGGTGTCTGATATACCCTTCCAATACCCTATCATGGTCACCCCTGTGACACCATGCATTTCACAGCAACAATACGTGCACATGTATGGCATGCATTCTGGGTAGGTGTGTTAGATGTCTGCATGGAATATGCCATCGCCATTACATGGCCGGTGTGTTGGCAAGCATCTACATAAACCATACTCACCAGCTACAGGCTGCTGCCTTGGTGGTATCCCAGATGGACCTACATAAGAGGGTGAGAGATGAAATGTCAGTGGCCACACCTGTGGCAGTGCTACAGGGTGGGTGCAGTGTTACAATACATCATTGGTACATTTCCACAATACTACCACATCTGGACATCTGTTTATCACTACTATGCAGCAACACAATATATCTATGACATGTCAGATATGCATGATCTACCTGTACCGATGCAGATGTATACACAACAGTGGTTTGCTCAGTGGTCTACTGATGTGCTCTGTGTCCTTACCTGTGTGCTCCTCTGCCAGTGTGTGGGTATCACCCACCTCCACAAAGGTGTTCGGCGGTTGGTGGCTGGCCGGACGGGCAGGTGCCACGAGGCTGGCCAGGAGCTCCTCCACACGTGTCAGGGGATGGATGGCTTGGCCACCCCCTGTGGTGAGGTGATTCCCCCTGGACTGCAGCAGCATGCCAACGGGCATTGCGAAGCAGGTCAGTACAATGATGCAATAACTGCGGTTGTGCAGTCTGACATCATTGACCCTGAGGACTAGGTCATTCCACATGGTGGACCGCTCCTGCTGGTCATGGGTGGCCCTGCCAAACAGTACAAGATAGTGCTGGATTAAATACGTGATCAGCACTTCATTTTCGGCTGCTGAATATGTTGGCAGACATGCATGTGACATCTTTGCTGAAAGACATTAAGATGGAAACAGGTCTGAGCAATTCATACAGCAAGGTAACCACAGTTCTTAATACACATTTCTGTCACCCCCACCATATCAGGGGTCTATATTAAAATCTTGAAGTCTGACAATATTGAATACAATATTGTCGACACGAGAATACAGAAAGCACACTACATCGAACGTTTAAACAGAAAATCTCTGTAGGGGGAGATTTCCATTTACTTCAATGTAGTGCATTCTCTGAGTTGGTATATTTAAGTAGGGGGGTGAGTAGGGGGGCTTGCCCCCCTGCCTACACACTATTTAGTTTTTTTTTATTTAGTATTTTTTTTTTTTGGTTTCGATGGTTTAAGACTTCGATCACTAAAGTTCAGTTTTAAGGGATTCAAAGTTTTAAACCTTCGAGATTATAATATAGACCCCCATATTAGTTACATCAAACTGTGCACACAACTCATTAGGTATGGCTACAGCTTACCTACCAGTGGGACAGATATTGTATTGTACCACACTTTCTGCTATATGATTGTAGCCATGTTCCCTGTGTGGACACTATCATTGTTGGCCTGTTACAGAATATTCACCTGCATGCCATTGTCAGGACCACTATGGTTCCATATATGCCTGTGGTATGGCTGCTTTGTGATTGCTGCACATCTGATATTCTGTGTTATTGGGGATATCTATGCATGCTGTTGGACATGTTCCTGGATTGTATAGACTATTACTACCCACATATGTTCTATAACAGTGACGCAATAACATGTATATGTACTATTGCCCAGCAGAACCACCTCTCCAAACCCATCTGCCCATGTTACCTGGCCACATCACATATGTGTCCCACCCTGGGACCTCCTCATGTCCTGGTCCAACAATACTGTCAGGTGGAACCAACCCAGGGCATGTTGTAACCCCCTCGGAGGAACACACAGACATGTACCTGTCCCCTCTGGTCAAGTCCAGGGTCTGTTCCATAATGGGCTCCACAGACACATGTGGGATGTGCTACATCCCTCTGAGGCATCCAGTACACTTTCACAGGGCCAACATGCTCTTCCTGCTCAGCCTCCAGGCCAGGCACCTTCGGGACATGGACTGCTTTTGTGAGTAGCAATGGGTGGGAGGCTTGTTCCCAGTGTGTCCATATTGGGGCCCATGGGGCATCCACATCACAGACCACACACATCATCCAGGATGTTTACCCACCACATGTGGCAAACACCAAACCTGTAGACTGTCCTCTATATCTACCAACCCTGACCACCTCCACAACTATACCTGCCATACTTCTCCATATTCCCATGCCATATTTCACAGATGAGGGCAATGTGGTCCCAACAAGGGTTTAACATGTGACATACCCATCCATGTTGCACACACTGCCAGCTGTAGATATCTGTGTGTATTGCTATGTGTGCTGTTTCCTCACACATAGCATGCATCACTGTGGTAATAATATAGGGGGCATGTATTTACATACTTATATGTTTGTGTGTGTGTTTGTATATATGTAGACATGTGCATATAGGTATATATCTATATATGTGTAGATATATATGATTATATATGTGCCCATATATTTGTGGACATACATGTCGATATATATATATATATATATATATATATATATATATATATATATATATATATATATATATATATATTCATATATTATATGTGTACATATGTACACATATGCATACCTATATGTGGGGTACATTCAAATATCAGGTCCACAAACCCACAACACCTTCCTGCACAGCTTCACTTTTCTGCCTTGCTACAACACAGACAGGTGCCACATATGGACACAGCCTGACATTAGGGGGGTATATGTAGGACCAGATTGCAGGTAACCCTATTACACACCTATGGCATTCCTGCATGCTACATCACAGATTAACCTGAGTATCCTGTAAGGGGTGGGCTGTGGATCCCACATGTCCATCATAATGGCATTGCTTCCACCACCAGCTATTGGCCACGTAATATACATATTTCCCATTACACAACACACACTATGATGGCATACATCTTGTCAGTCAGTGCTGATCTGCACAGATGATGGCTATGGCCCACTACCCACAAGGACAGACACTACTGTCCATAGCAGTTGTTCAGTTGAGCGTCATTACTGTTCTGTTTGTTGGTGTGCTTGTGATGGTGTCAGTTATGCCTTGTAATGTAACAGTTACATCCCATTGGTCAACTGAGGTCTTTACCCCCTAAGGATTCTCTCTGTGGGTATATGTTGCAGGCAACGATTGTCATTTGTATCTAGTGTCCAGTTGGTAAGGTGGTAACTATAGGCTTAGTGGCTGTTCCATATTGTGTGCACCTTCTATATATGTATCTTACTATACATATCTCTGCATGTGTATGTGTAGTTACATATATATATATATATATATATATATATATATATATATATATATATATATATATATGTGTGTGTGTGTGTGTGTGTGTGTGTGTATATATATATATATATATAATCTATATATATATATATATATATATATATATATATATATATATGTATATGTATGTGTGCGTGTGTATATCTGTATCTGCATATTTGTGTCTGTGTATATGTATCCTAGGGATATTGATTGCTTCCACATTATACATTCCCTATGGGAGCAAGACTGTACTGCATGATATGTTACTGATACCAGCCTGACATCATACTGGTGGGATGGAGTACTGTTAACATCTTGTGCCCATGTCATGTCAGGTCCTGGTTATGGGATCTGGGATCTGCAACAGTTGGTAGTGTATTGCAGGGCAGATGTGTTTGGCTGTGGGGGGGGTAAGTATTCATACTAGACGTATGTTGTTTGGGGCCTCTCAACCCCATTACCTGTGCGTTCCCATTGTTATCTACAGATGTATGTCTGTATATACCTATATAGATATATATATCTGCTTAAATATATATAACTTGCTGTATACATATATATATATATATATATATATATATATATATATATATATATATATATATATATATATATATATATATATGTATGTATATATATATATATATATATATATATATATATAGATGTAGACATATATCTATACATGTATACCTATGTATGTATATATGTTTATATATATATTTTTTTCTCTCTCTCTCTCTATATATATATATATATATATATATATATATATATAGATATCTACATATATAGATGTTAGATCTATTTAGATATTAATATCTATAAACACTCACATGCATCTGCATGCTGGAATAAATTTTGTGTACTGTTGAATGACTGGACCGGATAATATGTTTGTGAAAACATCAAGGCTATGTATATCTGACATGGCTTAGTGGTAAATTACTTTGGCTATGGTGTGCAGAGTCCTGGGTTCAAGCCTTGCAGAGGTTGTTTATTTTGTTCCTGGGCAGAACAAGGGCCATTGGATACAGAGTGATTAAGGCACTTTTAAGCAGTTGTAAGCGGATTTGCGCAGGTTTGCTTGGAGGTAAGCACTGCAAACTTCCGGTTACAGTTTCTTATACTGATTTAACTTCTCAATTGCTTAAACTGTGTAGGCATTTCTTACCCCCATTCAAGCAGGCTTACACCTGCTTACCACTGCTTAAAAGTGCTTACACCCACTTACCTCTGCACTAATTTCTTTAAAAGAAAAGAAAAAAGGGTTGATAGAAAAGTGGTGAAAAAGGGGCCCAAAGAAGGAAAGACAGTAGGGAAAATAGCTAGGGATGTGCAAGAAGGATGTGGGGAAGGTCCATAGCTGCCCATTTCTTCTACAGCAACAGCTGTGCATATACACTGCATTTGGAGGTAGATTTGGACACTCAAAACCCCGAGAGAGGGGTAAGGACAACAATAATATGTTGTGATGCCAATTAGACCAGATTACATGTGTCCAGTGGACATGTGTGCAAAATGGACAGCTATGTATGGGGCAACATTTTTTGTGGGGGGGACAGATTACCCTTTTTTTCAGGTGAGAGTGGGATGTTGGGGAGGGATAGTAGGTATATTTGGGGAGGTAGGTTGGGTAGGTTAACAGACAAGACAAACAAGACGCATACAGAGGCGGTATATGACACATGTCGGGGGTACACACCTTGATGGGGAGGGGTGTTGGGATATAAAAAGCCCATGAGCCCCCTAGTGGAAACAGTGGGACTGAGATCCCCACCCATGGGCAGTCACCACTGCACCTTCACAGTCCTGAAGGCGGCTGTGCTGGGGGCTGAGTCACAGAGCCAGGCCAACTCTCTAGTTCTGACACGTGGTCCTCGAGCTGGCATAGCAGATCTCTGACCTCCCTGCAGAGCTTGCTACATGCCACGACCTGGACCTGGTGATGGGTGACAGGTTCCTGTCCACGTCCTCTCCCAGGGGGTGGATGAGCCCTATCCCCTGATGCGGTTCCACCTGAAGGTGGGGCAGGACCAGCAAATGAGGAGGTCCCGGGTTGGGCCCCAGACATGCTGGTGCCTGGTGCCATGGCCAGCTGAAGTGGGACAGGTGAATCCGCTGGGACAGACCTTCCCAAACATGCTATAGTGTTTAGATTTTATCATCATATGTGGGTTAGTCTTAGTCAACAAATTCCAGGTTTAGGTATAACAGCATGCATAGATATTCCCATTAACCCAGACACCAGATACGGAACAGTTGCATAGCGAAAGGAACACATGCATATATGGGACCACAGTGGTAATAACAACGGCATGCAGGTACATTGATTGCACTATGCCACCAATGTTGGAATAATTCAACATAGCACATGCATGGAAACAAATTTAAATATATATCAACCAGTAGGACCTAATCAGAAGAGTGGAGTCATTACATACTGGTTGAGGTGGGTATGCAGTTTAATGTTGGAGATATGGTGGGGGGGGGATGTCAATTAACAACTAGTTTATTCCTGTAGTTCACATTACTTTTCTAGTCAGTGCTGTTACTGTACCTTACAAGTATTACTACACTACCCTACAGCCTTAGCTTGGACAGTGATATGGGTGTCATCATCATTACACATGAACTGGTTTTACCTGCAGTATACACCTCTTACCTAGTATACCTGTGGAGGGAATGTTTTTTAACACTAACTGTTTCTACACATACTCCCAGATTATGGGTTGATGTTGTGCACATAGCTATCCAACTCTTTCTGCACAGACTCTGGCCATGTCTTGACCACATGCAGGTGTACCGGGACATATCTAGACTATTGCCCTCTTCAACCTTTAATGACTTACCACTCACATATACATGCTTTCCTACACAGTTATATTATCTAGGACAGTGTGGGTGACAGTGATAAGTGATACTTTATTATTCAGAGCAACTGCAACACTCACAATTCCATACAATACCAGAGTAAACAGTACCAGTACAGGGTATCAAAGTTTTTATTTCTTGGCACAGTGTTCGTATCCAATGTACCTGTGGGAGCAATGATTGTTAGCACTACCTGAATGTTACCACACAAAGTTCCAGATTACACATTAGTATTATGCACATACATCTCACTCTGTTACTGTACACACTGTGTTCACAGCGTGACAACATGGAGTATAGATAGGACATACTTGGCTTATTACTCTCATAACAGTTTCGGGAGATGCTAGAGTGACAGGTTTGTTCTCATAGATGTGATCCCTGTTTGCTGCCTAAATATCTGGGATCATCCCACACACTTCCAAGGGGGATAAGGTGACAGGCAGCAGATATGGGTTCATATACTGGACATTCTGGTCTTATCTGTACAGTTGTGGGGTATGATTCTGTATGCGGCCTACTTACATTCCCAAGATTCAGACCATGGCTGTGTCGGCTACAACTTAAACACTGTCCCATCAGAGTTGTGTGTGCTATATAGATATTGCTGTATATCTCCTATCTGCTTTCTGTCTTATAATTCTCCTGTGGTTTTGCATTCTGAACTTGTATTACAACACTCTTATGCAGGATTTCCTAGACAGTTATATTTTGTAGGACAGTGTTGGTGACAGTGATGAGTAATACCTTATTATTAAGAGCAGCTGCATCACTCAAAATGCCATACAATACCAAAGTAAACAGTACTAGTACAGGGTATCATTCTTGTATTTCTGGGCACAGTGTTGGTATCTGACAGACCTGTGGGAGAAATGTTTGTTAGCACTACCTGAATGTTACCGCACACAGTACCAGATTCAACACTACTATTATGCATATACATCTCACTTTGTTACTGTACACACTCTGGCCACAGCTTGGCAACATGGGGGTGTAAATGGGACATACGTGGCTTCTTACTCTCATATGGTTTTGGGGTGTTGCTAGTGTACCAGCTTTTTTTCTCATAGATGTGTGTCAATCAGTTGTATTTCCTGTTTGCTGCCTATACATCTAGGATCATCCCACTGATTTCCCAGGGGGACAGCTGTACAGGCAACAGATATGGGCCACTTTACTGGACATTCTGGATATATCTGTACAGTTGTGGGGTATGAATCTGTATGCAAACTACTACCACTGCCAGGATTTGAACCATGGCTGTGTGTGCTAAAATTACAACAGTTCACGTCTCAGTTGCATGTGCTATTTGGGTTTTGTTGTCTGCCTTTTCCCTGTTTTCTGCCTATGTGTCTCTCAGTTGTACTAAATGGCCTCTGGGGATTACAGAAGTCATATACAGGCATTCCTACGCATTCTATTTATGGTGCACAGTGTCTGTAACAGTGCTTAATACAACAGTACTATTACATGATTGCAAATCTACATTACCATATGATACCAGAGTATACACATGCAGTCCAGCAGTTAGACCTTTATCGTCACGCTATTATGCTTTTATTTACATAAAACTATATGAGACTCTTCCTGCCATATTCTCCGGTGTATGCAATACTTGCCTTAAACAACACAGGTTTTATACAGGCAATTATATACTAATACTTTTATTTCCTATGACAGTACATGCAAGAGTATTACTGACCTGCCTCGCGTCGCAACCTCTCCAGGTGATTTCCATGGGCCTCCTTGTTCATGACCCACTCACTTGCAGCTGTGGAGGACATAAGAGGAATATTTAGCCATACCTATCCATGATATACATGAACTGGCAATTATTGCACACATAGTGAAGTTATACTTACACACAGCTGGGACATCCCCTGCCATTCTAGCCTCTTGGATCCACTACTCCAAGAGGTCCCCTTTACACTGCTTCAGGTTGGCATAGTGAAGACTGACCGGCTTACCAGTTCGAGGTATGCCAGTGGCACTGGTGAGGTCACAGGCGAGATGGTCCCAGGGCTCCACCTTATATTGGGAACCCTGGTATTGGCCCTGCAGCAGTCTCTGTTCATGGTCTTTGACAAGGAGTCCTGCCATGACTCTGGACTCCTGGAAGCAACAGCGCTGTGCCCAAAAGCGCACTCCCTCTTCCCTTCCTGACATGGTGCCTGCAAGGGGAATCTACAACCGGTTATGAGATGTTTTCCCGCCTGTTGGGTTTAAGTAGGGCCTATTTCCCACACTTTACCATGATTGGATGGTTTTGAAAAGGCTAGGCTATGGGCAAACCTGCTTACCTAAGGTTGGCATTGTTTAAAGGGGTATTACACTGAGCACATTGAGTTAGCTGACCTACACATTGCTTACACCTCCTAAGCTGGCTGTGCAATGCTTACATTTAGTGTTGCTTACATTAGACTTTGCATTATATTTTCTTTCTGGCATTAATTTATTATTCATTACATCTTATATATATGCCTGGTATCCATGATTCATGTGTACGTACACTGTACGGGGTCCTCGTGTTTTATTGGGGACTTCAACACTCTGTTACAATTACACCTCACATCTGGGCTTACTGTTGTACTCCAGTTCACATATTTATGTTATGTAGTAGGCTATAGAACATATGACTGTATACTGATTCCTTTCACAGGTTCAGTTTGATTTTACTATACTGAGGACTTGTTTGGTGATACCTCGTTCTTCTGTACTGCTGTGATGGCTTGGTTGTTAACTACTGTGACTATAGTGTAGAGGGTTCTGGGTTCAAGACCTGCAAGGCTGTTTATTTTGCTGCTGGGCAGAACAAGGGCCATTGGATACATAGTGATTAAGGCACTTTTGAGCAGTTGTAAGCGGGTTTGTGTGGGTTTGCATGAGGGTAAGCAATGCTAACCTCTGGTTACTTATGCTTGCAGGGAGTTAGCTTCAAAATTGCTTAACCTGTGTGTGCATTGCTTACCCCCATGCAAACGGGCTTAAACACGCTTACTAGTGTTTCAGTATGTTTACTACTGCTTATTGGTGCTTACACTTGCTTACTCCCACTTACAACTGCACTTTAGACAGTAATATCTAATGGTTCTTGGGAAGGTGGTGGATTTGGAAGTTGTATGGAGTTGTCATTCATTACACATTTTACCGTCCATTTGTATCCATGATTCCTGTGTACATATACTGTATGGGGCACATGTGCTTGTCTGGGGACTTTGCAACATTATGACACTGACACCTCACATGTGCAGTTAATGCAGTACTCCTGTTCACAATTATATGCTATTTAGTAGGTTATACAGCAAAAAAATGTTCATAAACTGATTTCACATGAAAAATGGAATGTGCTGCAGTGGGACTCGAACCGGGAATGCCTGCTCATAAGGCGAATGCTCTGCCCACTAAACTATTGCTATATTGCTTCATTTGCATATATCTTCCTTGTTATCCTCTTCAGCCATTTAAGCTGCATTAACCATAGCTAAGCGATGGGCACCCGTGCACCTACGGTTAGCTTTAATCGGGTTCATAAAAAAAAGGGTTTGTTTATTTTATATGTATTTACTATTGCTGTTGTACACATGGGGGAATGTTACAGGGGATATGTGGAGACATATGAGAAGTCTCACTCATTTCTTTGGCCTTTCTGCTGTTCTTCATTGCGGGGGCATTTATATTCTGAGAGCTCTGCTCTCAGACACGCCCTCTGCACTCGTACATGCTCCCTGTAAGATTAGGAGCTCAGGCAGCACGCCTTCATTAATATGCATGATGCACTGCCGTCCTGCTCCTAAACGGCTGCTTTCGTGCAGGACTAAGCTAGTTCTGCATGGAAGAATAGTAAATCCAGGGGACTATCTAACATGTAGCCTTAACCCTAGACACCACTCAGGTGTCCTCTTTAAAATCAAATCCCTAAACCATAATAGCCCAACCCTAATACGGGTCCTGACAAAATAGATTTGCAATTTCCTAATGTCTCTGCAGCCAGCGTGGTAGATATGGGCATGCTGAGACAATGTGGCAATTGTCTCAGGTACTCAGACTATCTTTTAATCCTTAATGACACTAACACAGTATGCATGAGATGTACCTACATAATTTCCTTGGAGGCAAAAATCTTGCTTACAAGCAAGGTTGTTAAGAACACAAGCACTACATCCTTCACACATACTGCTCAGCACACGCATAGACCTTCTTATGCTGAGACACTTAAAAGGAATCTCTTCATACCTCAAAGGCCTCCTAAACCATCAAACGGCAACACCTATCCTCAGCAACCACTAAAGCACACACCAACAGCAAAACCTAACACCACACATAAGCCTACACCTAATGATCCCCCAAGAACAAAGCCCATAATGTAAGCAAACACTTTACTTAGTACTCTTTTCAAAGGGGATTCTATTGTATGACATACAGCTGCCCTTCCTACCAGCCTGGACAAGGAGAAGATAAAGTTTAGTTGCCTGTCTAGAGCAAAAATCCATAATATTGTGCATGCACTCAAGTCACTGCACTACAGGTATCAATACGATTCTATCATAGTCCATATGGGTGTAAATGACCTAAGATGTACCTCACTGGACCTTATGAAAAAAGACATTATGGATCCCTCTGAATATGTGTCACAGACAGATACATGCCTTCCACTGAGCAGCATTCGGCTATCACCAATAATGATGATGCCACAGTATGAAGAGAAAATGACTGATTTTAATAGCTGGCTTAGTTTCCGGTGTCACTCCAGGAAAGTCCAATATCTACCAGCATGGGAGGATGTTGTTAACAGACCGTGTTGCTTTGCCAAGAATGGTCTGCACTTGTCTCCCTGGATTTTCAGATATTGACTGAAACTTTATCCACCCCTTAGAATGTTTTTTTGGCAAAGTCAAAATAAAACTGCCAAAATAACAAAACTACTAACATAACAAAAACAACTCAAAGCAGCCTTATGGTGTTACTGATCAGTGCTCAGAGCCTAAACAAGGAATTCCACACCCTGCAAGTTCTCCTCATTCTGGAGAATATACACATCTGTGTTGTCACCAAGTCTTGATATAAATCAATAGAAAGTACATCGACAGTGGAAGGTTACAGTGGCTTCCACACATTTAGACAAACAGCAGCACAGACAGGGGCTAAAGGTGGAGGTGATCTACATTAGCAAGAAATACAATTCCAAGTTGGTTAAACAGGAGTTCATACAAATCCAAGTCTCCATAGACAAGGTTTCTTACCATGTCCTTGCTAGTTACATGTCACCTTCCATGACCCACAAGGCTCAGATCTCTTACCTAGACCTATTAGAGGCACTCACCATCCAAACAAATAACATATTCATTAGAGACTTTAACTACCTCTGTATCACACCTCTCAACCTCTTAATGCAAGAAATCTGGGCAAAGCCTAAAATAATGGAGGGGGGCAAGCCCAAAAATAGGGACTGATTTTAAATATTGCTCTTTTAAACTTAGAAAGTTGCTAGAATAACAGGATTTGTGCTCGCATGGATTTAATGAAGGATGTGAGGTCTGAAACTCAAGTGTAAGTCATTATTTAATGACTTCACTTCTCATTGTTTGCTAGAAAAGCACAAATTTATGAGGAATAGACCAAAATCTGATGAAAAAATCTGGACATTCTGCAAAAATCTGGAGAGTTGAGAGGTATGCCCGCTATAGACTGGAAAATGTTATACTGCCTGTAACTCAAAGGCACAATGTTTCCTGGACTTTATTAATGCAAACACCCTGGGCCTTTTAGTGTGCATGCTAACCACAGGATCCAACATATTGGACTAAGATGGGAGAAAATTGTACCCCAATCCTTCTGTGTCACTTCCTCATTGGTGGGGTCAGACTGGAAAACTGTCTCTCTTGAAATAAAAATCAACCAAGAAAATCCAGCTAAATACCTAACAGTTAGGAGCTATTCTAAAGCAAACTACATCCTACTAAGTGGCAATTTGTCAAAATTCACTGCTCCTCCAAACCACAAGAACACAGCCACTTATGCAGAATTATTTACAGAAACCCTGTACAAACATGTAAGTGGCTCCATTGAAGCTGTTGTATCTACCAGAAATAAGCCCAGATCTAACACCAGAATTAATCGCTGTTGGTGGAATTCTTACTTTAACAGTGTATATAACAAAATCAGAAAGAGCAACTTTCATAAAGCTCTCTTATTCAAATAAACAAGAAACTAAAAGGTCTAATAAAGTCCAGCAAGGCTAGTTACTAAGTCATAATAGCCTCCCAGGACAAGGACAATCACAAGGCCTTCTTCAGCTATGTCATGAACCATAATGGTAGCACTCAGCAGTGTGAAGAACTGGTGATAAATGGCACAACCTTCACTGACCAGGGTGACATAGCAAATCTACTGGCTGATAAACTTAGCTCTAACTTTACCCCCTACTCCCCCCAATACCCCCTGAGAAATCTCTTCTAACCCCCTACTCCCCCAATACCACCTGAGAAATCTCTTCTAACATATCTCCCCTCCCAAATATCAACAGGGAGCCGGTCCTGGTGGTACTCCCTAAGGCCAAAAACACTGTGTCAATGGGCCACAAAAATATCCTCAGTTACTTCCTAAATAGTCTAAAACAAGACTAAGTAGAACCACATGAGGCACTCTCCTTCTACAGCCACAAAATAGGTTATGTACCAGGTAAATGGAGGGCCACAATGGTCATCCCTCTTCATAACAGTGGACCATCAACTGACCCTGGGAACTACAGACTTATCAGTCTGACAAGTCTGATATACAAAGCCATGGAAGGAGTTATCATTGAAATGATCAGTAAGGACATTAGCAATCTACAGACACTGGACCCATCACATTTTGTTTTGTTTTTTTTTTTTGAGGGAAGGCCCTGCCTACTCAGCTTAGTAGATTTCTTCTAGAGAGTCACCAGGGCTATGGATGATGGGAAGACAGTGCATAGTGCCTACCTTACTCTGGCCAACTTGATACAATACCCCACTCAAATATTGTTGATAAACTCAGAATTAGGCATAAATTCCTACATAATTCAATGGATTTCTGGCTGGCTCACAGATAGGATCTAAAAAATCAGGATCAGTGAGACCACCTCGACCAGGATACCAGTTACATGCAGAGCACCCCAGGGCTCCATGTTGGGCCTTCTCCTGTTTGGCATCTGCTTCTCAAGGGTCTCTGGCTCACCAAGTTTATAGATGACTGTAAACTGGCAGCTATTATAGATCCCCCCCATGACAGCAACATCATATCAGAGGGTCTAATACAAGCAAATGACTAGTGCCAAAGCCACTGAGTAAAACACAATGCAAATAAATGCATTATAGTGCCTTTTGGGAAATCATCCACCCAAGTTAATTACTCCATTGGTAAAACACCTCTAAGGGTTGACCACATAGTTAGGGATCTGGGAACATATATATAGACAGTAATCTGGCCTTGGACCAACACATAGCCACAATAGTAAAAATAATCATTCTATGTTGCTCAACTCATAAGAAATATTATAGCATCCAGGCCCAACCAAGTAAGTTATAGTACTACTCTACTCAGCCCTTATGAGAGCCATCAATAAGTACAGTGACCCCTTTGCCATGTACCTAACCAGTCACTTGCAACAGCTGGTATACCCTCAAATGTTCAAGGTATTAATATGTGTCCTTCTCTGATTGTCTTAAGGTCCTATCTCTGTACTCAGTCTCCTACAGGTTACCAAGAGGTGATCTATGCCTAACATATAAGGCAACCTCAGATCCAAATCTGATGAATCTCTTGCACATCCACAAAATAAAAACAGCACTAGAAATACTAGATCCAAAGACCTGAACTTCCCCTGCAACATAAGTAGAACATGTTGGAGAGACAAATATGTGTTTACAAGGATCCCCACAGTACAGAATAAGCTCCCCATCTAAATGAAGCAGAGTTGAACCTATTCAAAAGAAACCTTGATCACTGGACAGGAAATTGCAACTTCACTCCTGCTCTGGCCCCCATGTCTTTGATGGACAGAAGTGGACAGTAAGTGAATTAATTCCGAGTTAACATACTGTCTTCCACATGACCCTTAGCTATCACTTTACTAACATACCTCACTATATTGGTGTCCAAGGAACTCGGGGACAAAACTGAGTTGGATTGCATGCTTGGGCTTGTAAAGACCTTGGTGGTCATTAGCCTAGTATAAACCTATGAACCTTTACTGTTTATTATTTTCAGCAGTAAAGATATTCTGTGACAACTGATAGCTTCATTTTCTATTTACTTTATTGAAGATTACTAAGGTCTCTTTATCTATTTGTTGGAACCTGCAGCCTAAATGTCATCTTCATATCATAAACTGGATCGCACTTTGAAATGCTGTACTATATCACCTAGGGATCTAGGACCACAGACTAATTTAAAAATGTAAGATAATCTGGCTTTGAAATTTACTTGGTACTGCACAGCCTGAGGCAAAGATCTTGCAGTCTACAGCAGACAAGTTGTGCATTACTAGGTAATGCATATTTTTTGTACCCACAATCATGCCCATCGTGAAATGCATTCTGCTTTTCTTTTCCTACCTGTCTGTAATATTCAGCAGCCTTACTGATGTCTGCCATCTTACATAAGTGCCAGACTTCTGTTCCATGCATAACACTTTAGACATGCTCATATTTCATATCCCACATGTATGTCACTCTGACTATCACACATGCTATTGCTTTCTTTTCTCTTCAGCTGTTTATACTTTTCTTTCCACTTTCTATTTAGGGATTTAAATAACTCACTTATAAGTAGGAGAGGGTACCACTTTAGTGAATGTGGCACAACAATGCCCGTTTGTCAGTTATCATGTTACCAGTGATTCTTGTATTCAGCACTACCACCCTTTAGTCCATAAGCAGCCCACTGTCATACATAGAGATTAATAACCATACAAACTATACACGCTGAGATGTTTGCGCCCTTCCCTTCCCTTACCCTTCTTGGCTATATAACTGTGAGCAAGATATGAGGTAACTTTGTATTCCTACAAAGAATTTGGAAGTAACCTTCATTTCTTCATGCTTCTTTTAAAGAAACTGTTTTTTTCCTCATTTGCCTTTAATCCACCTTAAACTTCAGGCCTGGCAATAGTAGTACTTTTAAACCCTCTTTCCTAAAATGCATAGTTTATTATTATCTGGCTATCATTCACTCCTTCATTTGCAGTGCATATTTTATGTAATTTAGAGTTATGAAGTTACAAGACATCCACCCCTACAATATAGGCAATAGGTATGAAACAGTCCTGAATGAATCTCTAGTGTATTGTAGGAAACACACACACACACACACACACACACACACACACACACACACACACACACACATACACACGTACACGCACATGTACACACATACAGATATGAGTCCATACATTTACACACGTTGCATCATTTCTTACCATAACCACTTCACCTTGTTACATGTCTTTGAGAATAAGGAAAAAGACAAATTCTTAAAAAAAAAAAGAAAAGAAAAAAAACATGCTGCATAGCCAGGAATTTTACCTAGGATTTAAGGACCATCTATTAAAATGTTGAACATATATAAACTATGCAGAAAATAAACTACATGTTCTAAGACAAAAAGATCAGGAAATGTAGCAGTGCAATAGATGAACATCTCCCATCAAATAGTAAACCCAATTAGGGGTTGCCACAGAGGAACTCTGGTCCACTAATGATTGGCAGTGGATTCTTATGGTACTGAGGTGCCAGCCTGATGCCCAGCCTTCAAAGAAGGCACACCCATTCACGCACACACCTACATGCATGTCTTTAAATGTCATTTGACTGTAGGGAGAACATGCAGTCTCCACACAGAAGGTACTCCAGCCAAGAATCAAACCAGAGATCCTCTTGCTGTGAGGTGACAAGATTAACTGCTGCACCACTGCGGCCTACAGTATGATGCTTTTTTCACAGTAAAATCAAAGCCATGAAGTTATGCTATAGCAAATTCAGTATATATTATTTACTATTTGCTAACTGTGTGGGTAGGTTGATCCATGGCTCCTTTTCAGTCAATATCAGGACAACAAAAGTAAGGATAAATACAGTAAAGTTTGAGTTATTTGTTTTTGTTTTTGTTTTTTAAGCAGATAAAGTGAACTGGAGCATAGGGTCTCATTTCCAATGACAACTTATTTATCATAAAACTAAAGGTATATAATATACATTGTAGAGAAAAGATAAGATAACATGACGCTAGACAAGAGCAATATAATGCACAATATATACGTACAAGGTAAAAATTTGATGCAGCTATGTACCAAGGAAGTAGCAATCCTCCTCAGGAATGTGCTACAGAAAGCAATCTTGTGGGGTACTATCAACTGTAAAGTAAGTTCGGCGTGATTGGTAGGTTTCAATGTCTGCAACCAATACATTTATGTATAAACAGAAAAGCAGGATTTAGCATGATTAGTTACAGCTCCAATGTGCCTATATTTATCTTTGTTCTGTAGGTTCAGCTTCAGTTGTTTTTGAGAGATGAAAACATAGGAAGCTGATAAAGGGTATATGGAGGAGAGTTTCCGATAGTGGGACCTGAGAGAAAGTGTATGCAAGAGTGAGACAACATTCTGTCACTGCACAAATGTGAGGTAAGTGGAATGGAAACAGAGAGGAGAGCTGTGGCTGGCTAATCTTAGCACATAGTGCTGTTTCCCAATCTGGCACAAATCTAAATCGAGGAGCAAACAAAAAAGGTCTCTACCCCAGTCAGTGTAAGCGTGCTTTCTTGGGTGTTCCTTAGAGAATAGTTTTGTCCCTTGATTTGGAGATGACATTTGAGTGGTGGTCAGTATTTACATCATAGAATTTTGAAGGTAAATGCATTAAGAAGAAAGGTGGTTCTGTTAGTTATTAGTAACCAGTGAGATTTTTCTTGTAAATTACAGAGATGGCTGTTTGTATCTGCAAGCAAAGCAAATCTAAACAACTTATTTTTATCTTCTTGAAGTTTTGTGTGTGTGTTTTGTGGAATGAATTACAATAAGGAGAAGGGCATATTCATTCCTTGGTATCATGACATTTTTTGTCATAGCCATTCTTGCAACTGGTGAGAGATGGTGTGAGAGAAGATAACCTTGTTTTAGTTTTTATAAGATTTTGATTGTAATTTTGTCTGCATGCATGTTGAAGTTCTTTTGGCTACAACCCTATGATCAAATTGTAGGTACAATCAAGTTGTACCAAACCACTTGCTACTAATGTAACAAACTGTTTGCTAAAGCTACAGCATAGAAGCTTCAGCCCTGATAAAAAAAAATACATTACCAGCATTCATTTCAAATGTCTGTACTGCAATAGACCACATACAGAGAGCTGAAGTGCTTCACCATTATGCAATATCAACATTCCGAAACTGAATGTCAGTACTGAGGACTGTATACCCTAACATTTAGCACATGGGGTAGCTGTCCCCTTCACCCCAACCTTGTTAATCTGCAGAATGATACACTGGAAGGGGAAGATTTAAGAGACCTAGAGGATGTTTCACAATAATAAGTCCATGTAGGTCCTTACAATGGTCCACAAAAATGAGTTTCCATAAAGGAATTGTAACAAGAAAATAGAGTCTAGTTGAATTGCTTGTCTACTTGCTTGCTTAATTGCAACCCGACAATGGAGCTTCCTGCTAGCTTTAGCAGCAAAGTGCCAGCTGTGATTTTGAAGTGTTTGGAGTCTCTGTGGGATTTCAAGAGAGGGGAAGCTAAAGATAGGTAAGAAGTACTCAACGGTGAGCAGCAGTGCACCATGCTAGTCGTGACATTGTTGTGCTTACTAACAGGTTGAAAATCTATTAGTTTTGTACAGCAGAAAACTAAGCTTATTACCAACAGTGTAGATGAGAGTGGAGAAGTAAGAGAGGAATCAAACTAGATTCCAAGGTGGTTTATGAATTGTACCAGTTTTAGTGGGGCACCATCTGGGCCATTCAGTTCTAGTTGCCATTGAACATGCTGAGATACCTATGAGTCCTCAGACCTTTGCACTGGTTTTCCTGAGAATACCTTTGTCTTTTAAGCTCATAACTATGACTTAACTGGGTTAATATAGAACTGAGATTCCAGACAGTGCCTGGAGAAGTCCTGGATTCCCAGATAATGATGTCACCTGCATAAAGTAGGATAGTCCTAGTCTTTTGGGACACAATAAGGGAGTTAATATAGATGGTAAAAAATAATGGTGAAAGTCAGAGCCTTGGAAAACACCTGACTTACTTCCTACCATACAGATAATCTGAAAATAGTTTAATGAGGTATCACTAATAACATACCATGAGAATTCTCTAGTTAATAAAGAATGGTTTAACATGTCAAAAGCCTATGGCAGATTTATGAAAATGTTCTCTGTAATGTTTGTTATATCCAGTGGCAGCTGGTGACTTCAAATCAAAGGGGGGCTGCAGGAGACAGCTGAATGGGTGGGGGCAATGGGAATGGGTGCCACCAACTAGAAAGGGGGGAATCTATGCTCAAAAACCACAAAAACTGTAACTTTAATTAAATATGCTGCCCTGGGTGCCAAACCATCATTATGAGAGTCCAATTAAGACAAAATGAAGTGTAGAAAAAAAATTCAATGCATTGGCTGCATGACAGCTTACTTAATATCTAGATGGAAACAAAAAGGTTGTGAGGCATGAAAAAATAAATTACTTTTTAAATACATTACTGGAATGCCAGTCAAAATCATGTATAAGAAAAACAAGCAGTACTCAAACTCAAACCACTTTTCCTTGCACTGCAGTTCTAATTATAATTTATATTCAGCTTTATTAAAGTACCAAGTAACATGCTGAAAGTAGCAGACTCTGTGATACCCCACTTGTAAAAATGTTTCTTATCCAAAAAAGACCTGCTGCCTGACAACAACTATCTACTTGTTTCATGGGGAAAACATGATCAAAGTAAAAAATGAAAAGCAAACAAGAAACAAGCTCAAGATACATTGCCTAAAGGATTACTGCACAGGTTATGGACCACACATGATAGATTGGCATTCTGTTTAGTTTACAGGTAAAGCCTGCAAAGATGATTGCAAGTCTCCAACAAATGTAATGAGCTTCTTAAAATAATGTAATCTTGTCCTTTATTACAAATACTGTCATATGCATTTCAATACCCAAGGCTTATACGTTATCTGGTTATGAAAGTATTCTCTGCATGGCAACAACAGAAAGGCTTTCAGTGCTGGCAATTCTTTAACAGTATGCTTATTAAAGCTTACTTGCATCTTACAATCTCAGACAAGCTTACCCGATGGTCATTAAAGCATTGCTACTTAAACACAGAGCAACAGGCACTTTCTGAATAATAATAAGCATAAATCAACAGTATACAAATATGACAGAAACCAGAACATTCAGCAAAATCAAGGACAGATGAAAAGCCGCTGTAGTACTTGTATCTACCCTGAATGGGGGGATACTCTGCACATTTACACTGCATAACTGCTCCTTGCCTTGCTTGGACACATCCAGAGACACAACATGGGGGAGTGAGGTGCAGCAAGTATGTCACAATTTGAAATGTCTCTGGTTGACTGTAATGGCCCCAACACATTTGTCATACTTCTCAACCTCAGAGCAAGAAATCAGGACAAAGTCATACATAGAAGTGGGACACAGGCCCCAAAATAAGGTCAAATTTAAATACTGCTTTCATAAACTTAGAAAGATAATAGAACAGTAGGTCTTGCATTAGTATACATTTTCTGAAGGGTATGAAATCTGAAACTCAAATGTCTGTCATTATTTTCTAACTTCATTCTTTAATGATTTGCCACTAACTTACCAAAAAAAAAAATACAATTATATGAAAAATGGACCAAAAATGTGATGCAAAAATATAAAATAGCCACACAATACAGCTGGGAACCTGTCAAAGAAAGGAAATATTTTTACTATTATTACTGGTAACTTGAACAGCTGACAAAATAAAATAATCTACATGCATTTCTGAAATAAAAGTAATCTATAACTCTGATTATTACAGTTATTTATAAATTGTAAACCCTCCATGTTTTTTTCCAAAATTGCCATTTTGCGGAGGGATTATTAGGAGAAGAGCAACATTGTGAGCCAAAATCGTGGACAGTTGAGAGGTTTGGATATGCCTAATTCTATAAAGCAATTTATTTGCACATACCTCTCAACCTGTTAATGCAGGAAATCTGGACAAGGCCAAATATATTGGGGGAATATATAAACTGTACTAAAAATTGCTTTTGTATAAACTGAGACAGTTGATAGAATAAAAGGTCTTCTTTTAGCATGCATTTTTCTGAAGGTTATGAGGTCTAAAATTCAGTGTCTGTCATTATTTAGTGACTTAATTCCTAAATGATTTGCCAAAAAAATGCAAATTTTATGAGGAACAAACCAAAAATAAGAAGCAAAAATCTATTTATTCTGCCAAAATCTGGACAGTTGAGAGGTATAGTTCAGCCGGAGCTGTCTTTGAGTTTTCCACCCTTCCCCCTCACAAAATCATGGTTGAATGGAGCCTCCCCCCTGCAGCCATTCCAATGAACCATTACTTGGTTATTTCACCCCATTTACCATAAACACTAATGTGCATACAGCTTTACTTCTGTGATGATTTGGACTTCATTTGAAAATTCTATTTTGCATTTTACAGCACAAACACTAAGAGATCTGCTAAACAAAGCAATGCAGTCTCACAATTAAAACAGACTTAGCATTAAAACTTCTCTGCCCTTGAAACTCACATTCATTGAAACAGCATTAAAACCAACATTCAAAGAAAATACATTTGGCTAGTGGCAGATAAAGATTAACTTTGGGATATTTTCAAATGATAGACCCCTTGCACACAAAACATACATGTGTTCTGTGATGCCCCTTCCTGATTTTATTAAATTATATTCCTTGTATAATACAGTACCGTTGTTAGAGTGTGTTTTAAAAGTATTGTTTTAAACATTTTTCCAGTAAACAATGAAACAAAATGCATGCACCAATAATGACAAGACTGCCCATTTGAGAACATTTCAATCATAAAAGTCTACTCAAACTTCTACAATCCGCCAGTATCAGTAAATATGCACAATCTCTGCAGAAGTAAAAGTAATCTAAATAATGCCACATTAAAAAGATCTGTAACTAATGAACAGGTTGCTGCTAGCAAACAACTTTATATTTCATTGTTTCATCTACAAATAAAGTGCCTGTTGCCCTTGAGGAATAAATTGCCTATATTACATTAAAAAAATGATAAGCTAGTAATATTGCAATAGGGAATGGATGGCAAATAAAGGACGGGTTCATAGTTACTAGGTATCTTCACCAAAGAGGACATTTTTCAAGATCGCAGCATCCACCCTGTTTACAACAAAGTACAATATCAGCAATGCATCTACATACTGTGGGATTAGAACCCACAGCCTCCTGCATTAAAAGAAAGTACTCTACCTGTTGTGCTATTAACAATGCAGTCTCAGCATAAGCAGCACTAAACTTCTCTTCCCCTGCAGCTGTCAGCTCCTTGTAAAATCTACTTGACACTCAGCAGAATTTCTCAACTTTGCAGCACAAGAAATCTGGAAAAAGCCAAAATGTATTGGGGAGGGATAAAATGCCAAAAATCAGGGAAACATTTTAGCTGTATCTCTCAACTTTGCAGCACAAGAAATCTGGAAAAAGCCAAAATGTATTGGGGAGAGATAAAATCCCCAAAAAACAGGGACACATTTTAAACATTGCTTATATAATCTTGGAAAGTTGCTAGAATAAAATGTTGTGTTACCACCACTGCCAACACTTGAACCCAGGACCCTGTGCAATACAGTCAGAGCAACATACTATTATGCCAAATTAGCTGTTTTAGGAAAGAGAGGAAGACTGTAACTTAAATGGCTACCATTTAGTGAATTCAGTTCTCACCATATCTGTCATCTTAGCACAAAACACCTGGACAAAGTCAGTAATGGGGGAATACAGCCCTTAAACATATTCAGTGAAGTCAGTTCTCACCATAGCTCTCAACCTTAGCACAAAAAAAACATGTATGAAGCCAATAATGGGGGAATACAGTCCCAAAAATAGGGACAAAAGACAATTGCTAGAATAAAAGGTTTTGTGTTACTATGTACTTTCTAAAGAATATGAAGTCTGAAATTCAAATGCCTGTCAATTTTATTTATCTAACATTTGTTAACCATAAAAGTCTGACTTGGAACAAAAGCCAATTTTCAGCAGAGGCCCAGGGAGAAATACTGCAGACATGTCTTTGTAACATGGGAGGACACCAGAGCAAACCCACACAAACACAGGGCGGACACGCAGACACGACACAGAAGGCACCCCAGCCAAGAATCAAACCAGAGAACCTCTAGCTGTGAGACAACAATGCTACCACTGCACCATCAGCTATTTAAGGAAGCAAAACTCAGAAACCACAGATTTTACAAGGAACAGAACAGAACAAAATATGAGGCAAAAATCTGCAAAAGTTTCAGAAATAGTGGTGGGTAGGGAATTCAGGCTCTTATTACCTGCACCCAAGGTACAGGGTTCAAGCCTGAGGTATTCTCTAACCACCACCAGTGGGTATCCTGAGTTCTCTCTAGCCACCAGTATAAATCAACTGGGGCATTACACTCACACTTCTTTATCCTGAGTCCATACCTCACTCCACAGCTTCTTCATCGCGAGTCTCCATAACAGTAAACCCACACCCACAGCACAGCTTCAGTAATCCCGTGTTCACGCCAGAATACACACTTTCAGTTTCTCGGCTCTTTCCTGGGAATGTTCCGAGTCTGCAGTCTGATCTCCTTCCAGTCTATGCGGTTAGCACCACATAACTGGGGGGGGGGGGGCTGCAGTTCAATATCACGAGCCGCCACTGGCTATATCCACTGTCTGGTAGAGTGCATCTGTAAGAAATAACCAGACAGTATTGATACCAATATGCTTTATGACTCTATCTTGATAGCTTTATACTGACAATGATGAAAATTTATTTCAGCAAATATACCGGTGTGTTTTGGGTGGAAACCAGACTACATGAACAACTCTGTTGCAGACATGGGGAGTGCAAACATACTTCATATAGTTAGTGACCAGAGGTCAGAAGTAAGCTCCATATCCCCCAGCTATTAAGCAGCTGTCTTACAACAGAGCCATCAAACTTTCCTACATAATACTAAAATGACATGTTTTTCTAACCTGTTCATTGAATAGACTTCACATTCTGTTTCACTATCAAAATATGGAAAATCAAAACAATTTTCCACCTTTTGATCAAATTAGTTTTCTGAATCTGGTAGTACAAAATTATCAAAATATTGGAAATAGTAACCACAGAATCAACATTCCAACACCAGAGTTTCCAATGTTGAAAGTCTGTGTTACCGTTAACATTTTGGCAGGGGGCCCCACACTCCCTACATATTATATATTCTAATTCTGAGAACACACTACAGTGAGGAAAAGGGTAAATTTCCTGATCCCCACTGTAGTGTGATCTGTTAGCAGAACATCAAATGCACATTAGTGAATGTACACTACCATTTGCTTATGTGCATTCTAACAGTTTTCAGAACAGTATTATGGAAACTGGAAAAGACGGGAACGACCATCCCAGTTTCACATAAGTGTTGTTCCACATTTTGATAGTAAACTTCTCAATCCACAGAAAATTAGTTTTGGATTGATAAGAAGTATTTCCAGTACAAACATATCTCAGGTTTCCATAACTAGTAGCTAAAACATAGCATTTTTCAGTACAAGATTCTCTTCATTCACACCTGTACCTGTTCCACCACTGGATTGTATCATTGTCCAATAAACTACATAAGTGAAATGTTAAGTTAGCAATTGTTATTTGTGTACTGCTTTCTCTCCAAACATAGTACCACCAGTGTACTTTTAAATGCTGGGCAGTGACTTTTATCAATGGCCCTTTGAGTAGAACTGTGTTCCGGGTGTGGTAACAAGTCCATTGTGTGTTATCGATTTAGTGCTAATGCTGTAATATGGGAAGGGTGTGCTCTTCTGCTACACATTCCAGTCATCTTCCACTTTCAGGTAAACGTCTCTTATTTTACATTTTATATGTACTTAAATCATGGTCATTCAAGTGCATTTGATCTGAGATTGATAAAGCACTGTAAAACTAATAAATGATTGGGTATCAGTTTTGTCTTTTAAGGTATAAACTTTTTATTTTAACATTTGGAGGCTTATTTTAATAGCATATGTACTCTCCTTTTGCCTTTGTTGATGTACAGACTGAAAGACTGTCTGCATGTGCACTAATAAGGAATGGCATTAAAAAACAGCTATTCAAAACCACCTCCATGGGTTTCCCAATAAATCATGACCTCATTCTCAGCTAATTATCTAACATGTTGTAATACTTATAATAATGGCAGGATGATAAGTTTTAAAAGCACATTTTACCACCCAGAAATTCCTTGAATGATCTGAATGTCACTACATCGTTACAAACAAAAATCCAAACGATGTTTTAAACTTGCAGAAAAAAGAAACTATATAAAATGGTTTGATACAATTCTGAAAAAATTCTTAAACTTGCAGAAAAGGTAACTGTAAAAGTTGGACTGAAATACTGAATGATGTCTTAAAGTTGCAGAAAAAAAGAAAGTAAAATGCTCCATCTTCATTGTTTTACGTCTTATAAATTATTATGCTGGGATGCTTAGCTTCTTTCATGGTAGTTTAATATACATAAAGATTTTGAAGGTGTACAAGTCATACAATTAATTTAGATAAGATATAGGATTAGTCAATATATTCACAAGCTGCAGTGTAACATGCTAAAGCTGCTATATAGGTGAATTCATTGCTATACATAATAGTGAACCCAGACAGCTAGTTAAAATGACTTACTAAGTTGCCATAACATCCACAGACTCACCGGACTTATTAAAGGAACATGAAACTGCTATGTATATATATTTTTTTCATTTCAAACTATCCTCCTTTATATTTTTGATTAAAGAAGGAGTCTATGCTGCTAGACTAGAAACATCTGCTATCTAACTTCTGCCATTTCTTTTGAAATAAAGATAGACCAACAAGCTGACAGAGTAATATTTGTTTGTGTGGTGCATGATAGCTGATCAATCCTTGGAATTATACTTTTAAAATGCTCCACAGGATACATTCTAGTTTAACTTTGGATGATTTTAGACTCTCTTGACCACAAAATTCCATCGGTGTTAAAAACGAACCCATCTCTAACTTCTCTTAGACAATTGATAGTCTGAATAGTATTTAATATCCTTCCTAACTAATCATTCTTATCTGTCACTTCTTTCTTTCTTTCTGTCCCTCATCAGGTCACCTCCACTACTAATTTACCCCAGCCAGTAGAGGTTTTCAGGACAGAAAAAGGAGCTGCTTGTGTTCCAGGGGAAGGAATAACTGCTAACACTAAGAAGCAGTGTGGTTCAAATGGAAAAGCTTTCACTTCAACCCAGGCAGGGTAAAAGAAAGGAACCCCTTATTTACACCATACCAGGAATTGCTCAAGAGACCTTTAAACTACACATATTATTAATTTTTCTGTAACATTGCTAAGCTTCTTTATAATGACAGCCATGACAGGCTCTTTACTGTAGTATAGTGTTCCCAGTCCTACCCTCCCACTCTTATTAAGTTGCTGTGTTTACTCAGGGCTTAATTTATGCACTACTCATGTTACAAATCTAAGGAAATGTTAAGGGGAAAAAATACACATACATTGTTATAAACATTAAACAATTTTCTGAACTGTGTGAGTTCACAGTTCTTCAGTGGGAGAAAGTTTTCCTTGTCAGATAACTATAATCGGATTTCCTCTTTTTGCAGCACTCTGTACTGCCTCAGTATGTGGTTCAATCTCCTTTATTGTTCCCATCCCTTACATCCTCTACATCATTTCCTTTATAGGTACAGAAACTGCACGAACACACATTTCTCAAATAATGCCAGGGATGTACTCCATTTTAGCTCATCCCTTACCTCAGCATACCCCTCCTACTCAGTCTACTAAGATGCAAACTTACCCCTCCTACAATACACCAAAATGTGCTTGACCATTGCAACCTTTCACAACCTTTTACTCTTTTGTCCTTCTTCCACTCAGCACTATATCTACCTCCAGCAGCCACTACTCATGGACTATAGAAATCTTTATATCTCTGTTTTTCTTTTCACTTTTTACCCTCTGCCTAGTGCTAATTCTTTACAGTAAAGTACCTTCTTTGTTAGATACTCCATGTCAGAGCAACTGCATTAAACTTCTCCAAATCATTCTTACCACTCCAAAATCCAACTGCCATTTCTACTACCTCAAATGCTATTGTCCCCTACCCTACTATTAAGAAAACAGTACGTTATCTAGTTACTCTATCTCTTCAAAAAAAAAAAGTCCATGTGTAAAACATTACAACTAATTTACTTACTAAAACAAAAACTTGCTATAACTTGTGACAAAAACCCAAACTCCAGTTTCATCTCACAAAACCAAATCCCATTTCAAAATCCTCCTAGCAATCCCACCCACAACAAAAATCATCTCCCTCAGCATTGTCCTTCAAACACCTTACCTTCTTCCCATGACCCTCCCCATTCTTTCTGCTTCATGTTTTTATCCACATCAAATAATGTCCATCCATCAAAAAGTTTAAAGGTATATCACATTAAAGCTCAAAGTATAATAAATAAAATTGACTACTTGGAAGACTGATTAATGGCTGAGAAACTAGCCATGCTTGTTAAAAGTGAGACCTGACTCAGACATTTAACTGCCCCCTCTACTCTTATGAACAATAGGTATCATGCATTCATGGACAGACTCCCTGGACGTAGGTTAAGAGGAGGAGTGCTACTTGTAAGGAAACAACATAAGCTGAGCTATGCCACTAACTCCCCATCATCTGACACTGCATGTTGTAGGATTCCCTTCTCAATAACCATTGGTACAAATGGCAATTAACAACAGTTTTTATCCCCCTCTCCTTGCTCACTTTTTATGACTACCATTAAAAGCTTTTATGGACCAGTATTAAGACACTTTAAAACACACTAGTACAAACAAGAAACTATTCATCTTGGGTGACATTATCTTTGATATACTTTCAAGCAGTAATTTCAATTTTGTTCCATTCTGTCTCAGTTTAAATTTTCCCAAATGATAGCCTCTTCTACCACTACCAGACCTACTCTAAACACTGGCTATCACTCCTTGACTTACTTATAACTAACATTCCTCATTGTACTTCTGAAGTATTCTGCTTTCATAACATCCTCAGTGACCTCCGTCCTATCCATGAAATCCTATCATTCAGGGCTCCCAGTAACCCCATCATAGCTGAAACCAGACCTATAACAGACAATAATAGAAATTAAATCATCTCTGACATAAGCAGAATAGACTGTTCTCCACTATATCAGACAAATGACCAACCCCTACTTTCCACTTATTTAATGATCAGCAAGAACATACTGGATAAGCACTTCCCTATCACAAGGCAGCGATTTATGGTCCAAGCTATCACTGGCTTGGCATTAACTTTGGAAAAAACATCTCTTAGAAAGATATCTCAATTGGATGCAATGAAAGTACTCTTGGTCTACAGAGGACTAACACACTTTCCAAATCCTCCAGCAGTCATGCAAGTTACTAATAAAAATTGCAAAATAACAAAATCCATATATCTGAGCTCAAAAATTCAAATCACAATTAGGCAGCTTAACACTTTTGAGGGTTATAAAGAATGTAGCCTACTTTACCACTAATGCATTTAATGCCAACATCAGCACAACTCATTTAACCACCCTTAAGGACTTCAAAAACTAATAACATCTTCTATTAACTCTACTTAGTCCTTCAAGTTCAATGTCCATCTCCCACAGCACCCCTTCACATACACCTCTTAACTCTAGCTGGACTCCATTCTTGTGCTAAAGATAAAGTTCACCAATGCCTATCTAAAAAATTATTGAAAAACTCACCACTAAATACAGTCCAAAGTCTAGTAGCATACCCCTAGTATTCTTAAAAAATGTGTACTGGCCAACTTAACAAACCTCTTGCCCACATATCTAATTGCTTCATGTACCAGAGGGAGGATGGGATAATGGTTAAGATAATTGCTTTATAGGCACAAGGTGCAGGGTTTGATTCTCACATGGGTTAACTGACTAGGCTTTAAATGACCCACAAGTGCAGTTAGCCTAGTACTAATACATGAACCACAGAAAATGCACCAGCCCAGATATGTACTCTCGCTTCTTCTTGAGGCACATACAACTTTCTTCCTATTTCTACCCTTTGTCCATTCACTACAATTTTTGAAAAACCCTTTATGACCATGCTTATGACCACCTCAATGAATATGGTCTCCTTATCGATCCACAACATGGCTTTAGGGAGTGGAAACAACACACTGATAGCAATTTCTACCATTACTGACAAAACTCTTCTCAGATATAGAAAAGGGTGGCTAACAGAAGCAGTCTTCAGTGATCTGTGGAGAGCGTTTGAAAGCACTGACAATTCCATTCTCCTTCAGAAATTAATTGCTGTAGGCTTTGGAGATAACATTCCACTCTGGTATAGGAATTGCCTCAAAAATAAAACCTTTATAGCTGTTGCATTACAAACTGACTGTGGTTCTTCTCTGTTGGAGACAATTCCTCAAAGGTCCATTCTTTGGCCTATGTTATTCTCTCTTTATAAATTACATTTCTGCTGCTATCCCTTCAGGTGAAATAGCACTTTATGCAGACTACATCGTCCTTTACAGAGCTAGACCATCTTCCTCCTCAGACTAATCTGCCCTTCAAAAGGATTTCATGTTTATCCTTTACTTGGCTTACCTAAAATAAACTTACTCCTTAAAAAATAAATTTACTAAGTACCTTGGCTTAACACCTGTTAAGACACTTTCTTTCAGAGACCACATTGACAATGTGGTTGCAAAAAGTACTACCCAGCTGAAATGCTCCTACTGTATTTTAACCACTTCATCAAACAAGTCAGAAAAGCTCTGGCAAATGACATAATTATCCTAAGGCTAGAATATACCTTACAAGTTATTAACCTACAATCTAAATATAACACTTCACAAATACAAACAACAATTATTGCCATTATGTGAATTAATTTGTCTTTTACTATAACTGAGGCATCGCTGTCACACTCTACTAAAAGCGAACTGACTTTAAGTCGCAGTCCATTCTACACGACTTCTATCCACCCTTACTCACAGTTCAGGAAAGAACTAAAATTGCACTTAAATGACATACAAGTGCACTATGGACAAAGGTTAATCTGTATCTGTCCGCTACCATCATCTATTTTGTTTATACATTCACAAATGAGCCATAACTCCTAATGATTCTTATCACATAATAGAGGGACTTCCCTCTGTTGAAATATATAACTTACATTTCCATCTTCCTATGCTAGTACCCTAAATCCTTTTGCTACAATCAATTAATAAATCAATTAATAACTATACCAACACCACTAATTACTGTCTTTATCTCCATCTTTCATAACTTTCTACTCTGTCTTAATTTCTCAGTCCATATTTCTCTTTCACCTTCCAACTCTAGTTTCTCTCCTGTGTAAACTTTTCTATACATGTCTTAGTGTGTTTACATGAAGCCTCGGTATTATAAATGGTTTTAGATTGTTGGACAACAGAAGATGCTAGCCAATGCAAAAACTGTATAACCAAATATTGTGCACTTGTATATATTAGAAGTAGTGAATATAGTAACAGAGATAAAAACACTGGAATTGAGATCTTTAGAAAAAGGTAGGAGCAAACTGCATAGGGAAAATGGGAATTGTGGGAACAATATATACAGGAGAGGAATGAGGCTTAAAGAAGACATGACTTAAATCAACTATGTAAAATTTGACTGAAAATGATTAGATAGATTATAAGTGATGTATAATGTTTACAACTGGGAGTGTGTCAGTATGGCTTGCAGTGTAAAATGCTTGCAACTAAGTTTGTGTTGGTGTGGTTTGTTTGCATTTATATTTATTATTATTTATTTATTTATTTTATTTTCATTTGTTAACTGGGTAGTGTCCAACTGGACCAGTAGCCCATTTTCAGTTGAGATCTGGGGAGAAAAGCTGCAAGGAAAATTACAATAGTTTTTGCATTTGACATATGACTATTACAATGATTACGGTGCATAAAGTAATACAAACAGAAATACAATTACAAGGCTCGTAACATGGCATCTAAACAGAAGTAACAGTGGTAGTCATGTCAAACAATAAATAAACAATATAAGCAATATCAAACAATATCAAACAGTGTAAGTAGTTGCAACATACGTGTTAATGACATTTTTTTTTTGGAGAACATAACATGATCTGGGAGTAAGAAGGCTTAAATAGCTGGGAGATATTGAGAAAGGGTGGTGTAAAGAAAGGAGCTTGACATTTATGGGTTAAAGTATTTAGCCTGGGTGAGAACAGGAGCAAAGCCTATGTTCAGAGAAATATTTCTTTAGGGTGTGTTTAAATGTATGTGTATCACTGATGGACAGAATATGCTGTGGTAGAGAACTCCATTGTTTGGCAATGATATGGGAGTACAAGGAGATGCCATGAGAGTCTTGGGCTTGATTAACCTTTAACAATATTTTATCAGCAGACCTAAGGGATGTTAAGTTACTATAGGGTTGGACAAGATCAGGTAGTGCTGGGCAGTTGTCAGGTTTGTATAGGACTGTATGGGCAGTTAGTAGAGGATTCAGGGTAAGAAGATGAGGCAGCCCTAGCCAATTTAGCTGAAGAAGGGCAGTGCAATGGTGAGATTGATTAGTAGCACATTTGGCAATTTTGTTATAGCAAGATTCAAGACTATTTAGGTCAGATTTGTGAATATTGGTAAATATTTGAGACCAGTATAGAAGGGAAGATAATAGATGGGTTTGAGCTGTTGTGAGTCTAGCATGGTCAGTGAAATATGTTTTAGCCCTATAGAGTGAACCCAGTTTGATATGAACCTTTTTAATAGTTAGAGCAAGGTGTTTGTCAAACATAAGTCCACTATCAATTGTGACCCTGAGAAGTTTTGTATGATCAATGGGCTCTATTATAGTGCCATTGGAAGAGGAAATATAGATAGTAGGTAAATTATTAAATGCTGAGGTACGATGGAAGACCATAAGCTTGTTTTTTGGGGTTAAGTATAAGTTGATGGAGTGTTAGGTAATTTTCAATATTGTGGAGGACTGCTTGAGTTTTTTCTTGGAGATCTTTGATAGTAGGGGTGGAACAGATTAGGGAAGCGTCATCAGCATATTGTACAATTGAGGCTGGGTTAGCTGCAGTGTTAAGATCATTAGTAAAAACTGTGAATAGAAGTGGGGTCAAGGATTCAACCTTGAGGGAGCTGGGGGGAGAGTTTACTGTCCAATAAAGTGGCTTGTTTTCTGTCATCCAGGTAGCTATGAAACCATTTTAGGGCTTCAGGGCTGGAGTGGTAGTAAGCTAGTTTATTAAGAAGTATTTGATGATATACAGTATCAAATGCTTTTGACATGTCTAGGAAGGTAGCAGAGACTATTTGTTTTTTGTTTTTAAGTTGAGTTACAGTATCAGTAAAGCTGAACTTGTACTATGCCAGGGCCAGAAGCCATGTTGCCTATTAGATATTAGATTGTTTGACAGGAAATGGTCTAAGATCTGTTTGTGTATACATTTTTCTAAGATTCTGGCAAGTGGAGACAAAATGGTTATGGGTCTATAGTTGGATATGTCAGTAGAGGGACCGCCTTTATGTAAGGGTATTATGTGAGATATTTTCCAGAGGAGTGGTACATACTGTTCAGAGATAGAGCTGTTGATGAGAATAGATATAGGTAAGCTATGGAAGTAGCAGCTAGTTGTAGAAAGTCACCAGGTAGCTGCTCAGCAGTTAATGTGCAAGGTTTTAATTTGGAAGGAAGAGTTTTAACATAGATGGTTTGGATTGGTTTAAGATGGAGAAGGGTAGAATTGCTGTTAAGAGTTTGAAGTATGGTCACAGGTATATTAGGGGTTTTGTTGAGTAGAAATGTTATTGAGTTAATAAAGTGAGAGTTAAATTGTATGGCTATACACTCATGTTAGTTGCTCAGAGTTGGGGCTGAGGTAGTGGGTTTCCCTGGGATGAGAAGGAGATTAATTGTTTGACAGAATCTTTTGGGATTACTCTGGTATTTTAGCTGATTTACTTGGAAGTGGGTTCTTTTGTCTTGTTTTATTAGTTTTTAGTTTGATTCCTTAGTTGCTGGTAGGTACTGAGATTTTCTTTACTTTTACTACTTTGATAGGTAGACTAGGCTTTATTTCTTTTTTTTTAGTAGATGAATTGTCTTTTGACAGCCAGGAAAGCCATTTGGATTTGGTGTGAATTTTTCTAATTGGGGCTAGATAATTAAGTATTTGTATTAAAGAAGTATTGAGATACTGAACTGCACTGTCAAGTGGAAGAGTTTTCAGAGGTGTCCAATCATATTGTAGAACTCGAGAGTTAAATATTGATGGAGAGAAAATTTTATTGTGAATATAGTGAAAGTAAATATTACAGGAATTGTGCAAATGTTTTCTAATCAAGTAGGTAGGGAAATGATCACCTAGTGTGTCTGGGAGACACCCAGTGTCATATGCAATACTGGACTTGTTAGCTAATATCCAGTCAAGAATGGATTGTCTCTTCTTGTGTTTGTTGATGCATGTGGGGTGGTTAATTCTTTAACAGAAATTACAAAGGTTAACAAAACTCATTGGGGGATTGGAAGAGCAGGTGGTCCAGTCAAGGTTGAAATCTCCAAGTGTTATAGTTTCAGGGCTGAAGTTTGTAGAGGCACATTCAAGATGTTTTCAGTATATCGGAGGTTTTTAGCAGGGGCAGGTAGATTGCAATAAAGATAATGGCCTTATGATTATTTAAATCTAGGCATGCTACTGAAATTTCTAAGTTAGGGATATCAGGTGGGGTAGAGTTGAATTGTACCAAATTAAGTTTTTCTTTAAACAAAATGGCAATCCCCCCCATATCTAGATACTTTATCAGTTCTAAGGATACTATAGCCACTAGGAAGAAATTCTTCAGATTTAATACGAGGCTTAAGCCATATTTCAGTAATGACAAATAAATCAGGGGAGTCGAGGGCAATGCCAGCATGAAATTCATGGACTTTGTTTATCAGGCTTCTTAGGTTGGCATTAATGATGAGAAGGTCAGGGTTACTTTTTTCAGGGGAGGATAGGAGTTTGGTGTGGAGTTAGTGGAGTTGTCAGAGTAAGAAATTGGGGGGTGATAGAGAGCGTTTTGAGTGTTGGGCCTGGATTAGGATAGATGTCACATTGGAGTTTGATATGGATAAGGCAATGGAGGGTAAGACATTTTAATTTTGAAAACAGACTGTGATAAATATATAGTGTAGGAACAGAGTTGTGGGTCTGAAAATATCTAAGAGAGAAAAGTAGAGTAGGGGAGGTATTAAAGAGGTATGGGGAGATGTAAATAGCTTTGTCATGATGGCGATCATCAATTGCAGGTAAGGTAGGAGAATGCTTGTTATGGGGAGGTTAGATTGGAAGGAGGTAGTATAAAGGGCTCAGAGTAGCATGGCTAGTAGGACAATGAGAGCTACTGAATATCTTATATGAGATATAGTAGTGAATGTAGATTGTAGTAAGTGGATGGGTGATAGTGAAAGTTTAATGCTGAAAAGTCTGAAATAAGATACTTAGTAATGGGTAGGGTATAGATTAGTAGAGGGGATGAAAGTGAGATGGGCAAAGAAGCATATGTTGGAAGTGCAATAAGTGATAGTTATAAAGTAGAATGTACTGTGGATAGTACTGTAATAGATTATTGAGGGAGTAAAAAATTAGGGGTAGAGAAGGTAGGATGCTTAGGCTGGGGAAGGAAATATTGGTAGGATGTGGTAACAGATTTGAATGTTTGGGTTAGGCAAAAGCCAAGTTAGGATTTGTTGCTTGAGGGGGTGTGGCTGTAAAGGGGAGGGGCTTGTTAGTTATAAGTTACAGGAGACTGGGGGTGGGTGGGAATGGGGTAGAGTTTGGGAGCAGAGTGAGCCCAAGCATAGCGAGGGTGAATGGAGCTGGACTGCTACCCAGGATGAAAAACAGTGCAGTGAGAAACAATCAGTCACTCACAGAAAAAAAACAGGGATAGATATTAAGTATAAGAAAAAAAGAAAGTGAAAAGAGACAGTTTAGTAAGAGAGAAAATAAACCAGGAAGAAATCTTTGCTACTAGTAAGGCAGAGTAATGGTCGAAGGGACAAGCATATTTATATAAATATATGATTACTTATGTTGTAAATGATGGTTTAATAAAGATGTTTATTGTTTTAAAAAAAATCATTGAAATAGTGCATTTAAATCTCTTGCTTGTAGTTGAGTGGATTCTGAAACCACTTCATGGCTGGAAAGGGTTCAAGGACCATCCCACTCACCCAATTAACTAAGAATAAATATAATAATCAATAAGCTTCTACAGTTTATTTTTGTATGTATTTTTACTGAATGTTACTGAATACTAAATCTTACTGAACACCACATTTCTGTGAAGTCCTGGCATGTGTTTAAGACCACTGATGTTTTGGTTTAAGGGTTATATGCATGTCGAAGATTTTTCCTTTCAGAATGACCATCCAAACAGTAGTCTCTGTGTAGTTATATTGCACGACCTAGCTTTAACTTTGAATAGTGTATTATTTATACTGTTCAGCACAAGTGTAATAACACTAAAATGGTCAAAGCAGTTTCATGAAGTTGTTCAAGTAAAAAAAATATCCTAGCAAGTTTATTCATTAACTTGTTTATTTTTAATCAAGTATAAAAAGTATCCTAGCAAGTTTATTCATTAATTTGGTTATTTTTAATACTCTGGCTGCACAAGTGGTTTAACATGCTGATGTCCTGACAGTTACTTGGCTGGTAGTAAAGAGGGAGGTATCAATGTCTAGATCAGCTATATTGGTGTGTGCCTTACAGACAGGTTGTTAAGCAGTAATTTTTTTAGTGTTCACTACAAACTTTATATTCAGGTTCTAAGCCATTGTGAATTTTTTCTCATGAAGAAATATTAGAAAATCAAATTATTGCATTTTCATATTAATAAGCCACATTGATAAACATAAAATAGATTAAAGGAAAGAGAAAGACAGGGTACGAGATGTGACAGACAGAGACACAGACCAAAAGACAGAGAGAAATAGAAGGAGATGGCAGAGTACCAGAAAACATCATATATCCAAGCATTATACCAGGATATCACAAGTTAAAGTATATACTGTGAAAATCGTCTGTTGGTGTGCTTAAAGCAATTACTAAATGCACTACAGTGTTTTAAAACAATGGTAACTAATGCCACTTTACTGACTTGTAAAGCAGACACAGCTGCCATTTGATATTCTGGCACAACATTATGGTACAAGGCATTTTTCTTTACTGCGTAATTTTTCATGCATACAAATCAGTTCCAGTTTGACTTTTAAGTAGACAGTAGTAAACTAATGGAATTACATCAAGTACAGTCCACTGAGAACCAAAATGAAAAAAAAAATCATACAATAATTAGATGCTGTTAGCCTTAAAGGCCTCATGTCATTGAGCACTGGGCATGGGGTGAGGTTTAGGGCAAAAATAATAAAAAAAAAACAGCTTTGAGTATGATGCTGCAATGAGATGCTGCCATCTCTCTCAGATAAGACAAAATAATTTTATTACATCTGTTTGTATCAGGAGTGGATATTGGATCTGTGAACAAGGAGAGGCCCCAGTGATGGCAGCAGATATTCTGATAGACAGGAGACAAGAAATTAAGAAGAATAAATCACATTTTGTCCCAAAGCTAAGTATGAGGATGCAATGTGATATTTTACTATACCTGACTTATAATCAGTTATGTTAACATTAAAGGGATTACTACTGAATAGTGTAATGTGACTCAGATAATACAGTGATTCCTGTCTATCACTTACAAATATTTGTGCATGCTCTTCTCGCAGATCCATTCTAATGGTATGCTACAGTTTCTAAGTCTAGCAGGCTACAAAACACTGTGGTGGCTGCAGGTTCCATGGCATGTTATAGGTGCAGCATTTCAATGATTGAGGTTCATAAAGTTCTGCTCCCCCAATAAACCTTTCCATTGATTCTACTTTCAGGGCTATTATCTGTCTCAGCCTGGCTTAGATAGCTATGATCCCATAATTACCTTTTACTTTATTGTTCCCTGCCATGCTGATATATCAGTTGAATAAGTAAAGTGATAGATGTTATGGTTCATTTGTTACCACACAAGTAGTTCCTGTATCACATTCACTTTTAACCATGGCATATTACTGCTGGAAACTCTATTCAGGTAATGGATTTTATATTGATGTTTACCAGAAACAACAGACATAGGGACATCCCTTAAAGCTACATTATTCTGTTAGACTTGAATTATTTCTACTACAGAGTACACAGCTCAAACAATGTCACTTCCTTTTGTCATGCTTTCTGTTAGCTCATTCTGTGTATAACCTTTGATCCAAGAACTTCTGTCATGACCTCACACCCATTGAATGTTAACTGTTGTATATTATTTCCCTGCAAACTTCAGCATACTCAAAGACCCATGTAATAATGTTGAAAATGGTCAAAGCTGAAATCAGGTTTTACTTCTACAGTCTACGAAACTGATATTTGCTGTGAACAACCCTTCCTTGTGCATTCAGAAGTGAAAGATAATTTTGATTCTTATACAAACATGCTGGAGTGGTGTTTTTTCTCACTTTTTTTTAATTTTAAAGATTACCCTGATGCTTATATTAACATATTATATGAATACAGTTTCCATAATGACACTTTCTTCTTTTGGTCTCATTGAAAATGAACTTCGTTGAAGTGAATATTTCTGTCCATCTAAATAAAGGAATAATGCAATTGGTTTTCTAAGCACCATCAACATATACAGACAATAATGATGTCCCAAAGCAGGAGTTAGAGTTTGACTAAGCTGGTAAGGACAGAGCACAGAAATGCATTGGCAGTAGCTTTTAGAATGCTGTGCATGCCCACATAGCTCACTTACATATTCCTTTGACTACTGCAGCCAATACTGAGATGTTATCATCTCCACTGATGATCACAGATACACTGCTCAGTCCATGACGCTGCTAGAGAGTCCGCAATGCTAATCATCAGCTCTGCAGATAGATACATAGCACAGGTATGCATACTGTATGTTTTAGTACTGGGCCTAGATATCCTAAATGTTGCTAACCCCATCTCTTTGTTGTGTTTATAAAATTAACTGCACTATGTATCAAAGTTTCCTTGTAAACATTGCAAGAAGTTATAAATGTCAGACTTCTATGAGCTTGGAAATGGGTGCAGCATTTCCCTTTGCAATTGTGCTGGTTCACATATGTTCTAGTTCTTTTTATACAGAACATATGTTTTAGAATAAGATATGGCAATGCAGTGCCTCTTGTGTAGACTGATATCTTTTACAAACATCAGCAGTGGTTCTTAATAATAATAAAAAACAGTAACAATTTCATGTCAAGGAGTTACATACCCTCAATATATGCTTCTCACACCAACAGTTCTAGGCAAACAATGAATTCTTCTCTGTGACTGGATGCATTCATCATGCTAAATTTTAATTGCATAAATTTTCACTGACTGGTATACCAACCAAGGTATGTGTTGCAGTTGTATGCCCTGGTGTGCCCATATGTACTGCCACACATACAAATAATTCCACGTTGTAAGTACACTTCTGTGAGCAACAGGAAATGAAAGGATGATAAGCAAGCACAGATGTTTTCCTATATGCTACAAGTTGTCATGGTTTTATTAGGCTCCAGACAAAAGACCACAACGTTTTTCTTCTTCACTGTTTATTTTGTTTTCCTGTCTAGCTTGCAGACATTCAAAAAGCAAGTTTGTGCTACACCCACTTGCACGTTTTCCAGAATGTAACTGTAAATAAAGTTTGTCTTGTGTGCTGTCATTAGGTTCTAGACAGTGCTACAAAAGCTGTGCCCTGAATTAGAAAGGGATGCTTGGAAACATGATGCATTTAGGTGGTGAGGTTTGCAGTTTAACTCAGATTTTCTACTCTGCTCTGAAGGTAAAATGTTTTCATTTTTGGGTGACCATAAATATCTCAAGATTTAGTAGATGGCTTCCAGTATTCAGTAGTATAGTGCTCATCAGTTCATCTGACTTAGGAAAAAAAACAACAAAAAAAGAAGTCAAAAGCGAATGACCTTTCACTACATATAATGATAATATCATCTCTATGTAACACTTTTCCCACTTTGTTCATGTGCAACCATGTTTTGGAGCACTGAAAAACAAAGGAAAGCAACTGCAGGAGCTTGTAATTAGTATTATGTTTCTTGGAGTCATACCTCTCAGTTGTCTAGATTTTCAAAGAATGTCCTTGTTTTGCCTCATATTTTTGGTCTGATTGTCTTAAAATGTGTGTTTTTCTGGTAAATCATTGAGGATCAACATTACTAAATAATTATATAAATTTGAGTTTCAGACTTCATATCTAGAGCAATATCTGACTCACGTGACACATCTCAATGCTAGGTTGAGGGGCAAAAAAAAAATCTGCAAGGGAATGTCCATATGCAATCAGACCTCCTTACTTCAATATTTCTCTCTCCATAACAAAGCATCCTTTTCAAGGTCTTTCTATAAACTGGAGCCTTGGGCAGTCCCCAACTATCTGTTTCATTTTGTAATCTGTGATAAGAATTGGCCTGTTCCGCCTAATAATATCACAGACTACATCTTCTAATTTCGGCTTTTCCCAGTTAGGGGTCGCCACAGCAGATTACCTGTCTGCTCATGACTGGCAGTGGAGTTTTACTGTGTCGAGTTGCCAGCCTAGCGCCCAACCTTCCACAGAAGGCACACACACCCACTAACTCATGCCTAGGGCCAATTTTAGAGTGTCCAATCCAACTACAGCATGTCTTTGGGATGTGGGAGGAAACTGGAGCACACGGAGGAAACCCATGCGACCACAGGGAGGACATGCAGACTTCGTACAGAAGGCACTCCAGCCGAGAATCAAACCGGAGAACCTCTTCCTGTGAGGCGGCGACGCTAACCACTGCACCACCATGGCCGCTCAATATCACAGACTGCATCTATGTTACTTGAACAGAATAAAGGTATTCCTACTGTCCTTCTATTAACTAGGCTGGTAAAATTAGTGGGATTTTCTGCCTCATTCTCATTATGTCTCTTAGAAAAGTAGGGTTTCACTTTACCCACCCTACATGAGACAACCTCACTGCTGAATGAATCTCAGCTTCTTTATAACCCCTTTCCCTTCAGTTGTTGAGATAACTCAGAAATTTCATGTTCAAAATCCCAAACTAAGTTATTCAGTCTTGACAGTCTTGTGCAGTGCCCTTTAGCTATATTCCTATATACATATTGCAGGTGTATACTACCTCTATGTAAAGTGTTGTTCCTCCTATAGGGTTTCCTATAGTCTCTCATTATAAACTTCTTGTCTGGAGTCTTCTTCACTTTAACATCCAGGAAGTTTATTTGCTGGTACAAAAAGTTTACTGTAAATCTTAAAAAAGACACGGTCATCTCCAGATATCTAACAAAATCCATCAGTAAAGGAAGGGAGCCTCTCCATAACAAAAATACATTGTGAAGTAAGGAGGTCTGATCACATTGGGACATTCCCTTGCAGATTATGCAGCACTTGTGATTATATAGTTAGAGTTAATACTTTTGTTCATCCTGTTACATCTCTGACATTCACACAGAATTTACATGCACACTGCTCTAGTAATAATTTCATATATCTAGATGTTTGCTCCATTTACCCATGCTTTTACATGGGCAAGACTAACCATACTCTTAGAGAGAGGATTAGAGAGCACTTAAGTGAAATACGCATTGCAGAAGTACTAATACATTAAGCAGACATGTGGTCAAGAAAGATTCCTCTCACACTTTTAAGTACATGGTTTTGCAGTTGGTGAAACATGGTATGAGATTAGGAGACATAGATAATTTCACTGAAGTGAATGAGTTAAAGTGGGTGATACGTCTGCAGGCAGATAAAGAATACAAACTCAATGGGTGTATACCTTTAAAGCCAGTGCTTAAGGCGTGCTCAATTAAGTAATGCTTTTACGAGATTGGTTAATTCTAGTATAAAGATGGAAGTGGGATTTTTTATTATATTAGGTCTAAAGAAGTGCTATGATAGCACAAAAGCACTTACCTGTCTTTTTACTTGTGTTACATTGTTATTTTAATAAATCGTACAGTGATTTTAAAAGCTTTCTGCTGCATCCTTTATTTTTATTCGTGCTGTTGCTGTTTGAGGGATTTTTACTACACATTTTATTCTGGTAGTACTAGGTGCCCCATATTGGGTAGTTGTCACCTGCAGATGAGACAGAAGTCACATTTTCCTCCCATTTACTCAGCAGTGGTACTAGCCAGATTCTCATGTCTTCAGGCAAATTACTGAGTGCATGTTCCCATATTATAAGGTCCTACAGTATTTCAAAATTAGTAATTTGACATCGACTCACCTACCATTTCAGTAAAGCCATAATGTTTCTCTGCTTTTCTAATATGCTTTCTAAACATTTTGCTATCAGATTCAGGTGTCAGTTTATAACATTCAAAGAATGCTATACTTTGATATAATTTAAACATTCATCTTTTCTTAATTGTTATAGCTTGCAAATCCTGGCCCAGGAGCAGAGGGTTAAAACCTCACACATTATCCTTGGTGTATTTGATGCTGAGTATATAAACATTCAAATGCCATAAAAAGTTAACAAAGTCAATCTTTCTTTATATTGATGAAACAATCTCCTAGTGATCTTAGCTTCTAGGTCTGAGATTCCACTCCTCCTACCTCCACAGATGTGGAAATGTACCAGCACTTCCTCTCATGGTGGCACTGCTTTTCTCTATATTCTTGTTCCTTTCCCTCAGTACAGATTCATCCTGTCTCTTCTTGATCTCCTTGGAATTCAAGCTGTTTCATTATCTTAGCTGCTTTGAAATGCTTCACCTCTTGCTGCAGCTCTAGTTTTCATCAGTTCAGGCTACATTCCAAAGTCATCTAAAGACAGATTCAATTGTCCTTCTACTGCATGTTGCATGCCTGAAATATCTGTCAGGCTACCTCAATGTTCAGTTGACTACACTTCAACTGAACTCAAGGTGGCTATCCGTCCTACCTTGTTCGGTGCAACATTTAAAAGGCACTTTGCTTTGCACCCTTTACCAAGTTGTGCCATTGACATCTTACCATATATTGCAATGTCCATTGCTTGCTTGTTTCCCAAGAATTCTCACTAAATAATAATAATGTACTGCTGGACTACATATACCTGTCTATATTTAGCTGGTGACTACAAGGGCACATCTACTTTTGTTGACAAAGTAGTTTTGTTGGTCGTATAAGTCCAGTTACAATATCTACACATCTGCAAAATAATATATGGTTTCCAGATTAATTGGCTGCCACAAAAATCATGGTCATATCAGACTTACAATACCACAGACTTCATAGTCCAGAGGTGTATGTGTTCTGAAAGATGCATCCCTGACATCAGTAATGAGAAGGTTATATAAAATAACCATACAAATATGACTTGCTATAATTTAAGTGAAGATTTCTTATAAAGTTGTGCACAAATAATGCATTGCTATCCTGGATTATGTATATGTACCAAATTCACCCAGATAAATTCCACCCTGACCATCCACCAAATAGTGTTGCAGAGTCAAGTTCCCTCTGCCCTTCCACCTTAGTTAAAGACTGGTGCCTTAGAATGCTAGTTTATCCACACACCCACACATGCAGAAACATACACAAACACACACATGGACGTGCGCACGCATGCGCACACACACACACACACACACACACACACACACACACACACACACACACACACACACACACACACATGCTCACACATGCACAATAATTTCCAGGACTGTCCAGGAAACAACTTGCAGTATTTAAACCCTCTACTTTACGGTTGAATTCTCACCATTCCATATTCTGTATGGCTATTTCCAGTTACTGCTGCACTCTTAAAAAACAGAAATAACTTAGTTTGATAGTAGCATTAGTTGAGTAGCCTTTAATTATTTCTAGCGATGGATTCCACATCCTGCTTCAACAGATATCACTGTCCTCTTGATTATAGACAACTAAGTAAATTACTAAATGAATAAATTAATAAATAAAGTGTGATGCCCCTGCATTACCCAGTAATCAAGGAGCCTCAATCCTCACCAAAGCACCAGTGAGGAACATGCACATCGGGAAGATGACAAGTACACACACAGTAAAGTATAATTTCCCTTAAGAGCACACTGAGATCACAGTTAGTCTGGGGTTGGTTCCTTCCTCTTTCTCCAGATCCCCAATAAGACCCCCCACTGGCACAGATATAGAGTTGAGTCCTTAGCCAGGGTTCCAAGCCAAGTCCTCCCAGCACCGTCTCTATCCAACCAGTGCTTTGTGTTCCTGCCCAAGTAGCTGACACACATACACATACACTTTCAAATTTGATTTATACCCAAACACACACTTGAAAAAGACTGGCACAGGTTTGCTAGTTATGCTCCCTTCTGCCCAGACCATAAGCTGGCACTGCCACCAGAACCCCTTATTAGCTACTTTAAGGCCCTTCGCAAAGGCTGACCTATCTTACTGTGTAATGTTGCTATTATCTAAATGGTAAATGTGACCAACAACAAAGCTATTGGAGTGGATTGTACAGTCTCAACAAATACATATACAAGTACTCTAGGAGCTTAAATATCTCAAGACAAACCAATCACAATTAAAAGGTTTAAATATATTTAATAATATATAATAAAAGAATAAGACAATACTCAATAACTCAGCACAGTGACTATAGAGTTCAGAATCACAGGAAATATTTTAAAACAACATTGCAGGACAGTCTAAAATAAATACAGAAAGCATCTAAATTAATCTTTACAATATTTCTATCTATATCTAAGAGAAATCACTGTAATCTAGTTACTTACTATTAGCAAGACAAGTGCTAATAAGAGAATGTTTGCAGGTCCAAAGACAAATACAAAATGCCCAGACTTCCTCTGAGAGAGAGTTCTTAAATTAATAATCTACATTACTGCTGAGTCAGCTGGATGACATCACTATTTTTCACCTGCCTCCAATTCCTAGGCTAAACATATACCAAAATAATTTAACATGTCTCTGTGAAAAATAATTATCTCTCAGAAGTTTGCCTAGAACCGGAAGTCGTAAAACAATTAACACGTTTACATTTGAAACCTAGCAATTATTTCTGTTTCTAGACAATAGGAAAACCTCTAGCTGTGGACATCCTGTCATCTTGCTGTATTAACTAACTTTATAGCACATCGTAAAACTCTTTACTTTTCAACTTATTTTCTTATAGTTTTCCAAGTTAACTCTGTATGTTCTAACTTCTGCTATTAATATAGTTTATGTACATTTCTGTTCTTTTACAGTAGGGTACACTGTGGTTACATTATTGAAGCTCAGTACATAACATAAAGTTCAACACACACTTCTGCACAAGTAGTTTAATATCCACATAGCCTATAGTCCTCTTATGTTTGTAAGACGATCATGGATCATATTAATATTCACAAATGACATATGATTATTTACAAAATTCCAGATAGCTGGGTTGGCAGCCTCATAATTCTATATAAATCATATTAATATTTTCAAGTAACATATAATTTTTCTAACTGGCTCCCTGTAGCCATAGATCCCCCTCAAACTCCTCATGCAATCAACTGCAAATACTCTGCACAAGGGCCTTTATATCATGGTATGGTTTCATCATGTTAACATGATACAATCTCTGCCCCTGCTGCCTGCCTAGCAGTTCTACCATGTAATTAGCATCACTGACCTTCATTTCTACCTTGTAGGTCTCTCCCAAGCTGCTTGCAGCTTGTTGTGTCTGACAGAAATGAGAACCATTACCTGCTGCCCTACAGCATAGTCTCTACCTCAAACATTCCTGTCATACCAGGCCTTTTTCTGCTGCTGGGCTTCTGCCAGGTTCTCCTGGGCCAAGCCCATCAGTTCCCTGAGCCTTGTCTTGAGGTTTAGGACATATACCACAACAGACTCCTTGTGGGATTCACACTCACCCTCTTACTCATCTCAAATTAAATCTAGTGGTCCCCTCACCCTATGCCAGTACAACTCAAAGGGTGAAAAACTTGTGGATTCCGGGGGCACCTCTCTCTAAGCAAATAACAGATTGGGCAAATATGTGTCCCAGTCCCTCTTAAACTGATCTGCAAATGCCCGTAGCATTGTCTTGAGTGTAGAGTTTAACCTCTCAACAAGACCATTAGTCTGGAAATGGTAGGGGGTGGTCTTTAGGTGCTTCACCTCACAGGACTTCCACAGACAAGCCAGCAGGTCAGTCCGTATTTCTTTTGGGAAACCTACTCTGCTGAAAATTTCTAACAAAGCATTTGCCACCTTCTCTGCCTCAGTGGAGGACAGAGCCACTGCCTCAGGGTATCTTGTAGCATAATCTACTATCACTAGGATATACATTTTCCCTGTTGAACTGGGGTACTCACAGGCCCCACAAAATTCATAACTACCCTCTGAAATGGCTCCTCAATCACAGGCAAAGGCATCAAAGGAGCTTTCACCTTGTCTCCTGCCTTGCCTACCTTTTGGCACCGCACACAGTTCCTGCAATACCCTATTACATCTCTGGAGATCCCAGGCCAATGGAAGTTCTGCACAATACGTATATTTGTATGTTTTATGCCCATATGACCTGCAAAGGCTATGGCTATGGCTAGAATTGCCAGATGGTAGTCTCTGGGCACTACCAACTGCTGTATTCTCTCATCCTGTAGCCCTCCCTCAGGGGTCCACTCTCTGTACAGTAACCCTTTGTCCCAGTATACAGATTCCCCCTTCCCTTGAGAATCAGGTGTCTCACTAGCTAACTCTCTCAGTCCTTGTAATGTAGGGTCTGAGAGCTGAGCCTGTCTCATCTCTCTCTTTGTAACCCTTCCCAACTTCCCTTCCACAGGAAGTCTGGCATCCTCTGACAGTGGTGTCTATCTGTCAGCCTGCATACTACTACTCACCTCTGCCCTTGCAGTCACTATGTCCAAAGGAACATCAGTACCCACAAGCAGCTGTGACTCACCTTCAGTCTCACTGCTGTAAGGTAGCCCCCTCCCTGAAGTAGCCACCTCACCAGTCCTGACTGCAAGTGTGCAGTCTGTCTGGGTATTCCCCCAGACCCACACGCTTGTCTCCAAGCCTGACTGAGTGCAACTGCATGCACATATGGTACTGAATTATCAAAATCATTCCCTATCAGGACACCTGCAGGGATATCCTCAAACACACCTACTTGCTGGCTTCCTTTTCCACCCTCCCAGTCAAAGTGAACCCTAGCCAAACATATTTGGAAATGGGTCCCTCCTAAAGCTCTGACTGGAGTAGACTGGTCAAGCAAGTATTGCTCCAGTTTAACCATTGCAGGCTTCACAATGGTTAGGTCAGAGGCTGTGTCTCTCTTAGCCATGGCCTCTTTCCCATTCACTAATATAGGATATAATCTCTTGTGATAGTTTGATACCCATTTTGTCTAGAGACAACCTATTGTTGGCATTTTGTTATCCCACTTACTGGCTCTCCCACCTTTTGTTCCCCACCTTGCCTCTGTGGCCTTCTATATGCTACATTGCCCCACTGGTTGCATTTAAAACATTTAACCCTAGGTCCTGGATGTGTACCTGGACTAGTGGCTTCCCCTGCTACTGGCAGACTCTGGGCAATCTGGGCTGCCCACCATGGGTTCCCTTAGACCCATGAGCAGCACTGAGTGTCCCTTTCCTGTGCAGTGATGCCCTGCTTGCTAGGTATATGTCTACTTTCTTCCCCAACTCACCTACAGTAGTGCATTGTCTATCAGCTAACCAGATTCTCATGTGCTCAGGCAAAGTGCTAAGGGCTTGTTCCCTCAACAAATGGTCTGCCAGCCCTTCAAAAGTGGTGACCTGACATCCACTCACACACCTATGAAAATAAGTGCTTAGTCAGCAGCATATTCACACACACTTTCATCTGCCTTGCATCTATGCTCACAAAACTTTTTCCTACACGTTTTAGGTGTTAACTTAAAAAATTCTAGAAAACAGTTCTTTACAATATTTTAGGTTCATAGGTTCATAGGTAGGTACTAGGCTATTGGCCCTAGGACCTATACAAGCCTAGCCAAAAAGGTACCCCGGCTTTCACACCCAAGAAAATTATTTTCCTGTGCCCCTGTCAAGCAGAACCACAGAAGTGATCCCTGGGGTGAATTTCTTATTACCCATCCAATCATCAAGATTTTTCTTGAAGAGTGCTAATGAGGAGCTCTGTTTGACATAGATAGGTAGTCTGTTCCAGAGTATGGGAAGATTCTGGGACTGGAATCTATCCATCCAGCATGTTCTGTTTATTGTGGTGACAAGGTTTAGGTCCCTAGAGCGTGTAGCTCGGAGGGATTGGGATTTCTTCAAGTGGAGCATGTCCAACAGCTCTGGGCCCGATACAGCCCTGCATGTCAGGCAGAGACTGCCTCCAAGTAGGTGATATGCGATGGAGTAAAGCTGGAGTTTTTCGAGATGGTCTGTGTAAGGCATCTGTTTGAGGCCAGTAATCCTTTTTATGAGGTATTTTTGCAGCCTTTCCAGTTGTTGTAGATGTCTTGTAAGGTACATACCAAAAGGGGCATTGTACTCTATAATGGGTCTAATGAGCGATGAGTAGAGGGGAACAATGACCTCTTTTTTCTGGATGAGAAACCTTTTGTGATGAGGTGTGCCACGTAGAAGGATTTCCTGACCACTGTGGTGATGTGATTATCAAAGGAGAGACTACTATCCACCTGTGTTCCAAGGTCTCTTATCACACTTTCGGTGTTAAGTAGACTGCCGCCTATGTGGTAGTTCATGGGTACAGAGTTTTTACCAAAGGGGATGACAATGCACTTTTTGGCATTGAGCTTGAAACCATGTCTTTGACACCAGGAAACTGTCTCAGTGAGGCCCTTTTGTAGGATGCCCACATCGTTAGGAGTTTTGATTATGGCTCCTAGTTTGCAGTCATCTGTGAATTTAGTTAGCCAAAGAACTTCTGTGTTAGCATGTACTTCAGAGAAGTAGATACCACACAGGAGAGGACCCAGGACTGAACCCTGTGGTACTCTACTTGTCACTGGTCTGAAGTCTGATTTGGAGTCTGCTACTTTCACAGTGTGGGTTCTGTCAGTAAGCCAGTTGGCAACCCATCTTGTGACATAGGGATTTATACCTAGTTTAGTGAGTTTATCTATAATTCCAGAGTGATGGATAGTGTTGAATGCCTTGGCGAGATCTAGATAGGCTGCATGAACCACCTTACCCTCATCTATGGCTTTGGTGACTACTTCAAAGAAGTCTATCAGGTTTAGGAGACATGATCTGCCTTTTACAAACCCAAACTGTGTGGGGTCCAGAGTTTGGAGATCTCCAATGTCTTTGTTTATGAGTTCCATGAGGATACATTCCCTGGCTTTGCAGACAAGGCTCGTCAAGCTAATGGGGCGGTAGTTCCCGGGGTCTGATGTGGCCCCACCCCCTTTGTGGAGTGGGATAACTGTTGCAGTGCACCATTCAATGGGCACAAAGCCTGAGGTGAGGCTATGACTGAACATGGTACTTAGGTGTGGTGCCAGTTCATTCTGTAGTTCATATAGAAGGCAGCCTGGGATGTTGTCAGGTCCCATGGATGCTGCGTTCTTGGCTTTGGAGAGTGAGGTTTTTACATGGGTAGCCATGACTACATGAACTTTGCATACTTCCAGTATAAAGATGGGCCCTTTAGGGGGTGAGAGGGAGGTAAAGTTAGCACTGAACCTATCTGCCAGGATGTTGGCAATATCAGTTGTTTCTGTATATTTAGTGTCATTGTGCTGTAACTCAGAGCAGATCTGAGTATTGCCATTGAGATTCTTGACATAGCTATAGAATGCTTTGTGGTTGTCTTTAGAATCAGTGGCAATTTTGTTTTTATAACTAGCTTTGGAGGATTTTATGGGGGATCTCAGCTTCTTACTGAGGCTGACCAGGGAGTTCCTCCAATCGTTTGATTTTACTTTTTTTTTGCAACAGTTTCTTTCTTCTGTTGTAGAGTTTGTTTATGGCAGAAGACCACCAGATTGGCTTCCTTTTTTTGGAGGATAGCATCTTGGTTCTGTTAGGGATAGCACGATCCATGCACTCGTGTAAGTGCTTATAAAGTGCATTTGTGTAGGATTCAGCAGTTGTACCTCTATTGTCCATCTGCATGGGTGTCGTGAAGTTTGCCACTTCTGTCTTAAGAAGCATGAAGTTGGCTTTGGAGAAATTGTTTAAGGTTGTTGTCCTAATGGGGGGTGGGAGCGGGATGTGGATGTCTAGGGTGATTAGCTTGTGGTCAGATCTGACCAACGAGAAGTTGACCTCTGGTGTGGAACACCGGTCACCCATGTTGGTGATGACCAGGTCTAGGATATTGCTACCCCTGGTGGGGGTGTGGATAAGTTGATCCAAGGCATTGGAATTGATGATTTCCAGAAAACGTTGAGCAAAAGAGTTGGTACATGAGTAGTTTTCCCAGTTAATGGTAGGGTAGTTGAAATCCCCCATTATTAGAGTGTTGGGTTGTACCTTAATATTTTCCAGTGTATCAAGAAAAGAGGAGTGGGAATCCTGGGGGCATGGTGGGGGGTCTGTAGCAAGCTACAATCTGGATTGTGGTTTTGCCCAGAGTTAGTTGAACTTGGATAATCTCGGATGCATTATGCTGAGCAACCAACTTGGAGATGTGGATATCCTTAATGAATATGGACACGCCTCCACCTTTAGTGTTTGGGTCCGGGTTTGGTGGCCGAAAGGTGTGGTATGAATTATAGCCTGGTAATGCAGGGGTGCTCTCTGGAGCTTTGAACCAGGTCTCTGTCACTGCACAGATGTCAATGTTCTCCATTTTAAGTTGTGCCTTGAGTGAGTGCATTTTGAGGTTTAGACTTCTAGCATTGAGTAGCATTACCCTCAGATTTTGCTTGCTTGCACCTGTTACGGTGGTGAATTTGTCATTTGAACCTTGCCTAAAAAAGACACTATAGGGGTGGCAAGAGCCTTTGCCAGTATCTGGAATCCCAAGGGCGACAGGTGCAGGCCATCTCTGGCAAAGCAGCGTGGTCTGTCGATCATATCATCCCAGGCAGACAGATATTGGATTCCCTTAGAATGACACCAGTAGCTTAGCCAATTGTTAAAGTCAATCATTTTGTCCTTGTACTGTGGTGTCATTCTGGGTGATGGCAGGATGCTACTCAGGGCTAGGGTCATACCTGCCTGGGCTACAAGATCGGAGAGTTCCTCCATGTCTCTTTTCATGTAGTCCAGGGAGGTACATCTCAGGTCATTCACACCAACATGGACAATGACAGAGTCATATTTGTACTTGTTGTGGAGTGACCTGAATGTGTGTGTTATGTAGCAGATCCTGGCACCTGACAGGCAGCTGACAGTAACTTTTTCCTTGTTTAGCCTGGTGAGTGGAACATCAGTGTGCCTGACTACAGAGTCACCTATGACTAGAGTGTTGGGTACGTTATGCCTTATGAGCTGTAGTTGAGTGTCACACTGAGTATGTGGGCTATGTGTCATCTGGGTTGTGTTGGGGGGGTGGAGGTTGCTTGCATTTCTGCTTTGGAGGTCTCTGTTGTTTGGGAAGATTTGTAATGAGAGCCTCCGTGAATGTAGGTGTGTGTTTTGTGCTTCTGTGTGTGTGTTTTGGTGGTGTAGGTTTTGAGAGACTATGTGATGAGTGTGGTGCAGTGCAAGTGTTTACCTTCTCCTCTTGACTGTCTAGGCCAGTCTTTGGTGAAGAGAGCTATGTTTCCAGTGTGGCTATATAAGTGCATCTCTCACAGGTTGTAGTGTTGGGTGGTAGGAGGAGAGGGTTGTCTGTGTACATGAGGCAATTACTGCATTGTCTCAAGATGCCCAGATTCATCAGGTCGACAGGAGAAAACACCGGAAGCTGACCTTTAGACATGCCTGAATAAGTGCTTATTTATTAAGTACTAAAAACTGTTTTCCTCTAGACAAGTGAGGAAAGTTGAGTGCTGTAGTAATTTGTAACTTATTTAGTGCTTACAATGAGTTCTGAACAAGTGCTGAGCTCAAAGAAACAGATGAGTGCTAAAACTAAAAAGCTGGCTAGTTGCAAGGGAAATTTTGAAGAACAGACTTTATGGCACCAGGAATAGTTTAACCCTAGTTAAGTGGGGGGGGGGGGCTTAGGAGTCACAAACAGTCCTGGACACAGCAAATCTGTATCTGGCGAAGACCTGCCACAGGAAAGGGGGGAAGCAAGCTTAGAATTTTTTTTTCTAGTAATGTGGAAATGGAGAAAGCTGGAACACAAGTTAATTCAACATTAAGAATCTGAGTGGGTTTGCCTTCACAAATGTTCTCTATTAGATTGAGTGAACTAATGACATTAGACTGGGAGGAGTGTCACAGATCAAATATACAGTATGGGTGGGCAACTGCAAAGCCACCAAGTAAAACAACACACAACACTAGGGATGGTGGGAGAGAAAAATTGCAGTTCCTAGCTGTAGCCACTAAATGAAAGTTTTAAACAGATCAATGAGCAGACTTGAGAATGCTTTTAACTGTAAACAATTATCAAAAATGCACAGAAAAGCTCGGACAGAGCACTCAAACAGAAAATACAACTCTCAGTATGAAAAAGCAGTTTACAGTTAAGTAATGTTAAAACAGTATAAAACAGTACATAAATGCAGTGAAACAATACAAAAAGCTTTATAACAGTGCAAAATGTAGTAGATCAACTGTATAGCACAATTATAAGCATTTCAGAAATGCAGTTCAGTGAAATAAGTGTAAGAAATAACTTATCCTGCTCTCTGAATCTTAAGGAATGTCCACTTATGCAATGCAATCCAGAGCCTGAACAATACAAGCAGAACCTTTATAAGACACAGGGTTTATCTAGCAGTAAGAATGGAAGAGTTAGAAGATCAGATTACTACTCAGCCCCTGCTATTACCCAATCACTCGTGCTACAGAAGGTCAGGAGGCCTTATTACTCTCAATTATAATGAAGACAATCAGCAGAAAATGGCTGCCAGAAACACAGGAAACTCAAACAAAACTACCAGCCTAGACAACAGGCCTATATCAGGATAATGCTACCTGATTAGAACACAGAAACCTCACTTTAAAACCATAGAAAGAACACCCACAAAGAGAAAATACAAGTCTCAGTATGAAAAAGCAGTTTACAATTTAGTAGTTAAATAAAAAATGCAATTATAGTAATGCACACTATTACAGTTCCTAGCTGTAGCCACTAAATGAAAGTTTTAAACAGATCAAAGAGCAGACTCTAGAATGCTTTTGACTGTAAATAATTATCAAAAATGCACAGAAAAGCTCGGATAGAGTACTCACAAACAGAAAATACAACTCTCAGTATGAAAAAGCAGTTTATGGTTAAGTAATGTTAAAACAGTATAAAACAGTACATAAATGCAGTGAAACAATAAAAAAGCTTTATAACAGTGCAAAATGTAGTAGATCAACTGTATAGCACAATTATAAGCATTTCAGAAGTGCAGTTCAGTGAAATAAGTGTAAGAAATAACTTATCCTGCTCTTGGAATCTTAAGGAATTTCCACTTATGCAATGCAATCCAGAGCCTGACAATACAAGACGATAATTTAAACAATCATTATCAGACAGTTTGGAAAGAACAGTTATGGTTTTACCATGGAGGAAGGGGGGTCAGGAACCATACCCAGAGCCCTTGGTCAACATTATACTGTTTACATACCCTCTCAAACATATGAATAAAACTATCAAAATTATCCCACTCTGTAAATTGTGGAAGAAATTTACTGACCTTTGTTGCTTCTGGGATTTGGTTACTCTCTTCTCCATTACCTCCATGACTCTAGCGAAGAGTCAGCATCTCTTTTTCATGTTGCCTCTGCCTCTCCTTCTCCTCAGCTTCCAAGCATAACAGTTTCTCATTTTCCTCAGTCTCTAGACGGTGCAGTCTATTTGCTACTTCTGTTTCCAAATGCTTGGCCTCTAACTCAAGTGTCTTTAACTCCCTACAGATTTTTAAGTCCTCTGTGGAAAGGTTGAGTTGTCCATTTTCTGAGAGTTGTACAACTCCACGGCCAGTCTGATTGTCTTCCTGATTGCCATTCTCTGATGCAGCTGTCACTAAAGCTGCAATCATGTCTACTTTAGTCAGGTTGGCAAGCACCAGTACTTTAGCCTGGCACATCTCAGCCAACTGGCTCCTTGTCAGCTTGCCATACTTCTCTGCTGACATGCTTGCCTGTTCTCCCTGACTAAGCTAACAAAATAAATAATAAAATAATTGTGATATGAACTCTGAATGTTCACTGCGTGGTTGATTAAGAGTACAAACTCCTTCAGTGACCACTGTACAAAGGCTACAGGAATTCAATATCCACACCACTACAAGCCAATTAATCTGTGATATGGCTAACTCTCCACTATCAACCAATTAATATGTGATGTGGCTATCCCATCACTGCCAAACAGTTAATATACCCAAACACACACCTGGGAAAAGTTGGCACAGGTTTACTAGCTATGCCCCTTCTGCCCAACAATAAGGTAGTTAGCACTGCCACCAGAACTCCTTATCAGGTACTTTAACACCCTTCCCAAAGGGTGACAAATCTTACTGTGTAATGTTACTCTATAATCCAGATGGTAAGTGTGACCAACAGCAAGGCTATTGGGGTGGCCTATACGGTATCACCAAATACATATACAAGTACTCTAAGAGCTTAAATATCTCTAAACAAACCAATCACAATTAAAAGGATCAAATATATTTAATAATAAATAATAAGACAATACTCAATAACTCAGCACAGTGACTACATAGTTCAGAATTACAGGAATATTTTAAAACAACAGTGCAGGTCAGTCTCAAATAAATACAGAAAACATCTAAACTAATATTTATTATATTCCTATCTATATCTAGGATAACTCACTGTATTCAAGTTACTTACTATTAGAAAGGCAAGTGCTGATGTGAGGATGTTTACAGGTCCAATGTCAAACACAAAATGCCCAGACTTTCTCTGAGAGATAGTTCTTAAATTAATAATCCACATTACTGCTGGGTCAGCTGCATGACATCACTATTTTTCACCTGCCTCCAGTTCTCAGGCTAAACACATGCAAACAGAATTTAATATTTCTCTGTGAAAAATACTTATCTCTCAGAAGTTTGCCTAGAATTGGAAGTCATAAAACAATTAACACTTTTAGATTTGAAACATAGTAATTATTTCTGTTTACAGACAGTAGGAAAACCTCTAGCTGTAGACATCCTGTCTTCTTGCCATATTAACTAACTTAATAGCATATTGTAAAACTCTTTACTTTTCAACGTATTTTCTTATAGTTTTTCAAGTTATATCTGTATGTTCAAACTTCTGCTATTACTATAGTTTATATACATTTCTGCTCTTTTCCAGTAGGGTACACTGTGGTTTCATTCTTGAAGCTCAGTACATAACATACAGTTCAACACACATTTCTGCACCAGTAGTTTATTATCCAGATAACATATAGTTCTCTTTCATTTATAAGACAAGCCTATGGATCATATTAATATTCACAAATTACATATGATTATTTACAAAATTACAGATAGTTGGGCTGGCAGCCTCACAATTCTATATAAAGCATATTAGATTTTTCAAGTGACACATAACTATTTACAAAATTCCAGGTAGCTGGGCTGGCAGCATTTTGTTTTTTGTCACAGAAATGAAAGAAAGAAAGAAAGAAATAGCTACATGCTTTGAAAAATGAAATAACTAAAAACCATTACTATTTTATTCCATTATAACTATTATTATTGTAGCTAGAAGAATTGCTGTATCTTCTAAACTATTGACAACAAAATCTAAAACACAAATCAAGCAAATTGAAAAAAACTTACATTTGGAGCATATCTTGGTCATTACACTGACCTATCCCAAAATATATTCTCTAAGCTCTGATTTCATGTCAAGAGGCAAAACTCCACACCAAGGTTAGCCCTGTAAATTAGAGGAGTGCATCAGCATGGGTGAGCCTTTGGAGCTATAGCTCCTCCTACTTTCTGCATCAGATTCAGAGTTTCCTACCTCCTGGCCTAAGAGCTTAGCCTACTGGCTTATCACTGAAATTCAAACTGCCGACAATAGCCTATCTAGAAAATTACATAATGTAGTGCTTTAAGTAACCATTTTTCCTGTTCACATTGGCTATTTTTATTAATGTATTTTGATTTTGGTTCACATCTCCCCATCAGAGAGCAAAAAGATTAAATTATTTAGTAACAATAACCTGAGTCCAACATCTGGCAGTTTGCTGCAATTCCAAATCAATTATTCATATGTCCTGTGCAATCTTTTTTACAGTCTTTTTACATTTTCTATTTTGCATGTATGCAGTGCATTTAACAGAAGAGCACAGCTGCAAGATTTATATACTTTGTACATATGCCATTTTTTACAGAAACATTTCTAAGTTTCTGTGCATCTTTTTATATTGCTGATAACCTGCTGAAGTTCAGTCTTATATTTACGTATCTTATCTTAAAAATACAATTACATTCATGAGTTTATTGTAGCATCCTTATGCCAATGAGGACCATTTTATGGTATAATGAAGTCAAGTATAATTGATATAGATTGTTTTGATGGATTAGTTGAGCACAGAATATGACTGTAATATGGGTTCAGGCACCTAGGCAGCAACACATTTCTCTGTGGTACATTTAATTGGGGACACATGGCTGAAGTGACATTCAGCTGCAGAGGAATATGGTTGTTTGCAAATTCCCTGTAGGCAAAGAGAAGAATATGTTGCTATGCCCACAACTTCAATAACCAAATGCCCAAGGGGAAAACAATGTCCATGGTCCCCAAGGCAACATGCGACAGCAGGAAATATGGCAGGCATCAGCAGCAGGCTGCCCAGATGGGATGTCAGTGGCAGTTAGAATGCAGTGCACAATGGGCAGTGCCTTTATAAGTGATATGCATGGGCCACTACCCCCTTCACAGTGTCTAGAGAACATTACCTTAAATGCATACTAGAGCATAAATGTGACTACACTAACATGCAGGATTTCCTTCATGCTGTAGCACACTTTTACATGTTGTAGTTACATAAGCATGTACTGTACACAGAGCACAACACTCATTACTTCTTCTGCCACCATGCATTTTGGTATTAAAGCTGTGAGCATGGCAGTGTGTGCCTCTCTTTGCCCACAAGGAAGTTGCAAACAGCCATATTTCTCTGAAGCTGAATGTAACTTCAGCCATGTGTCCCCAGTCCAATGTACCACAGGGAAATGTCTTGCTGCCTAGGTGCCTGAACCCCTGTATAATGCTAATCAGTTTCTGGGTTACATTTTCTCAAGATTTGTATGCCTGCCAGAGAGGGTGAACTGCTACTTGAATATGTTTAATACTAATTTAGTGCACTGCATGAAATGTTAAGGTGAAGATCACTTACGTGGTCACTTCATAGCAAAGAGTAGCCATATTATCAGCATAATGTGGCAAATCTGTGGGTGGTGCATTATTTACATTCAGACTGAAAGGTTCCACTGTATTTTATAAAGCACAATTTAACTAAAGAAAAACTTTGTAAAGAAATTTTAACAAGTGTATGTCTGTAGGTCAAGGAGAACAGATTACAGTGGTTTGGGCACATGTACAGAAAAGCAGATGGCAACCTGATGAAGAAAATTTTTAACATACAGGAAGAGTGCAGGAGGAAACGAGGATGTCCAGTAAATAGATGGCTGGATTGTGTGACAGAATACCTGAAACACTCAAGTATGACTGCTGAAGAAGGTAGGAGAGTGGCACTGAATGAAGATTAATGGTGACAATTGACAAGACACCCTGATCCCACGTAGAAAATAGGAAAAGGGGATTGGTGATGATGATGAAGATGTTTGTCAAAAATTCACCTGAGATGAGATGGTACAATCCCTATGCACTTAAATGAACACTTAATATAACCTACTCTAAGGTTGTAATGCCTTGAGATAGCTTATGTTTAGGTAGAGAACACCTTTATCAAACAAATGCATGTCATAAAATTGAGTCAATGAACTGTGTTTTACTGATTAGTTTAGGGAAAGCAATTAAGTTCATAGAATGAAGCAGTGTACAAAGGTACTTTCAGTCTATTATTATGTTTTTCAAACAATACCATTTATTTTTTTTTCCTTTATCTCCCACCAATAATAAGTGATGACTGTGAGCTTTTCTTTATGGACATTTTTAGCAATTTAACATATATACAATATTTACACAGAAAGGAAGAAATTCAATATCACATACTGTTACACAATGCTAGAAATATATAGAATCATCAGAATAATCTAATGCAATTAACAATTTAAGAATATTGGAATTTCAATAACAACATTTCAAGGCTATCCCAACAATTCAGTCTTAGTATAATTTACAGATCTTATTCTAATCACTTTGTTTTCAGTTTTGCATAGCATTGCTGTTAAATTTAAAAAAAAGCCTTTGAACATAGGAAATGAGTTTGATTTCCAGTTGTTTGTAATTATTTTTCTAGATACTGTCAGGAGACTCCAAAACATATTTTGTTGTTTGGCTTTTACAGATAAAGGAAGTGGAACATTCACTAGTATTGTTGATCTAGTTAAAGAAAAAATATCTGACCATAACCCCTTAAAAATACTTGCCTATTCCAAATATACATTTCATTTTTAGGCACCCAATCAGCTTTTACATCTTTACGGCATCTACAGCAAACCAAAGTAGTCATTTTTCTGAACTTAGAAATTTTATAAAGGCTAACAAATATTCTATCTATATATTTCCACATAAAACTTTCCTTTATAAACTTGAAGATGTTTGACTAACTGACTTAAGTAACATAATTATATTCTTGCCATCAACTGATTTATTCAGTCCACTACTATCTAATGAGTTCCAGAATTTTGCCATATACTCATAAAATTAAGGAATAGTTTTATTCCTCTTCATTCAATATTACCTACCGATTCATTTAGTTTCTCACTAACAGATAATATTAGCTAAGTAACAGATTCACCCAAATTAAAATCTTTTATTAAACTTTCTGGCAACTTACCTTTCCCTTTTTCAAAGCAACCAGACCATAATACTACCAATTCCTTTTTAGTAAATTCATTTTAGCATTGTTATTAGTTTCTACAAATCTAGAGGTGCTTGCAACGGGAAAGCACAACAATTTCCATTTTAAAATTAATGGGGTTTTAAAAAAATATTTCTTCACTGTTTTAGAATCAATTTCATATATGCAGAGTCTAAAGATTGAAATGAATTTCCTTCTAAGCCATTATTTATTTATTTATTTGACTTTGGTAACTGGGAAAGTCCAACTGGGCAAAGAGAGGCCTGGGTAAACAAAGCTCCAATGTTTTATTAACCAGATGAAAGGATTTAGTTTAATGTTTTCTCAAATGGTTTTCAGTAGAGTAGTATAAGTTGAGACTAACCAGAATGTAGAGGAATTGAATAAGATTCTATGCCAGGGAAGTTTTTACCACTATACTCCCACATTATAATAAGATTTCTATAAGCAATTCTTGGCTTTCTTGGTCACCATAAGAATAAAGTTAACATGTTTTTCTGTTTTCTTTAAAAGATTTTTGTCAGGTATTAAAGATATTGAATGCAAACATATCCAATAATTGGAACATCCACAGAGGATCCTCACTAAAAGAATACAGGGCTTGAGCAAAATCTCCTATGCAGGTCACATCAAGGCTCTATCCCTGTATTCTGTCTCCTACAGACTTTTGAGGAGAGAGCCATGCCTGACATACAGGTCATTGTCAGACCCCACTCTGATGGACCTTCTGTATATTCACAAAACAAACAGCACCAGAATTACCGATTCTAACAACTTAAACTTGCCTGTGATATAAATAGGACCAGCTGGAGAGACAGTTATGTATCCCAGAGATTACCCCATCTCTGAAACAGGCTTCCCATCCATGTGAAGCAGAGTTCCTCCCTAACCCAATTAAAGTGCAATCTGAACAACTGAATGGGGAACAGGAAATGCATCCCTGGTTTGACACCTTTGTCTCTAATGGACACAGGCAACCTGTAAATGGTTAATCTCCCAGGCCCTGGCTTGTAAATGTTTAATCTCCCAAGCCACTGTTTATACTTATCAAGAGTATCAGAACTTGTCAGAGATTTTGGATGTATGGCTAGGCTTAAAAAGGCCCATGTGGTCATTAGCCTAGCAAACACCTATGAAGCTATGAACATATATATAATATTATGTAATATAATAATTTTAATAATCACTAACCTATCCTCAAACTAAATACAAAAAACTCCCCACTCATTCCTTAATAAGGAGTAACTCTTTTTCAATTATTTTTTCAAAATTATGGTTAATAATCTTACTCACATCTTCATAAATTTTTATGCCTTTAGTTCTTGTCTTTCCCAATTACATTTCTATTTATCTTTAAACGTATCATCTAGTAATTGATTTAACACTAAAGTTTCAGTTTTAGTATTATTACATTTCAGCAGCAATACTTCTTGAAATGTTCCAATTTCCTCATCTATTTCCTCAATTTAATAATTTACATCTCCTATAGTTAGTAAAATATCATATGCAAAAAGATATATTTCAGTTTGACAATACTTAATTGAAATGCCATCATTGTATCATTGTTTTTTATACTATTAGCTAAGAGCTCAATAACTAATGCAAACAGTAGACGAGTCAAGGGACATCCTTACTTTGTACCTTTCTTTAAAATGAATCCTTGAGAGATGTAAGATCCAACTTTAATGTATGCTTTGGAATCTTTATACAAGATGTATTAATATTCCAATAAATTGTTCTGGAAATGCAAATGTTCTAAAGTTTTAAATAAGTAGATCTAATCTACAGAATCAAAAGATCTCTTGATATCTTAGCTAATTAAATGTACATTTTTGGTCATTCCTTTTGCTAAATCTAAAATTACTACTCTTTTTATATTGTCATCTGTTTAATCTACTTAGAAATCCTGTTTGAGCTTTATTAATTATGTTGCTATTTCTCTTAATCATGTAGTAAAGATAAAAGCAAATATTTTATTACATTTAATAATGAAGTAGGTCTATAGGAGGAAACTATCATTTTATTTCCTGATTTAAGTATATGTCAGATTGCAGAAAATTTCCATGAGGGAGGAATTATTTTGTCACTCTAAAATATCATGAGAACTTCACTCAGTAGTTCTAAAATATTTAGGAAAATAATACTATATAATCATCTAACCCTGGAGTTTTGTCATTTTTCCCATTTTTAGACTTCTTTAACTTATATTTGAGTAATAGGCTTATTCAACAGAGAAATTTCTTGATCATTGAGTTTATTACATTTTCTTTAAATACTTATCAATTTTGCACTCATCAGGATTATTATTTTATCTTTATTAAAATCCTCATGGATTTTTATTGAACATTTCCTTTATGTCTGAAGTAAGCCTATTAGTGTGAAGATTATGGTTGGTATAATTTGCACCTTTTTGCTTAGCATTTTACTTAGCTAATCTTTGAAGATTTTTAAGTCATTGCATATATGTTCAATGTTAATTTTAGGCTCATAGGTTCACAGGTAGGTACTAGGCTATCAGCCCTGGGGCCTATACAAGCCCAGCCAAGAAAAACCCTGGCTTTTGCCACCCAAGAAATTATTTTCCTGTGCCACTGATGAGCAGAGCCACAGAATTTCCTATTTCCCATCCAATCATCAAGATTATTCTTGAAGAGTGCCAATGAGGAGCTTTGTTTGATATAGCTAGGTAGTTTATGCCAGAGCATGGGAAGTCTCTGGGACAGGAATCTATACCTCCGGCGTGTTCTGTTTATTGTGGTGACAAGGTTTAGGTCCCTACAGCGTGTAGTTCGGAGGTATTAGGATTTCTTTAAGTGGAGCATGTCCAACAGCTCTGGGTTTGACATAGCTTTGTATGTTACACAGAGATCACCTCTGAGTAGGCGATATGTGACAGAGTAAAGCTGGAGTTTTTTGAGATGGTCTGGATAGGGCATCTGTTTGAGGCTGGTAATCCTGGTATTTCTGTGGCCTTTCCAGTTGTTGTAGATGTCTTGTGAGGTACATACCAAAAGGGGCGTTGTACTCTATAATAGGTCTAATGAGTGATGAGTAGAGGGGAACAATTACCTATTTTTTTCTGGATGAGAAACCTTTTCTGATGAGGTGTGCCACATAGAAGGATTTCCTGACTACTGTGGCGATGTGATTATCAAAGGAGAGACTACTGTCCACCTGTGTCCCAAGGTCTCATCACACTTTCGGTGTTAAGTATACTACCACCTATGTTGTAGTTCATGGGTACAGAGTTTTTACCAAAGAGGATGACAATGCACTTTTTGGCATTGAGCTTGAGGCCATGGCTTTGACACCAGACATCTGTCTCAGTGAGGCCCTTTTGTAGGATGTCCACATTGTTAGGAGTTTTGATTATGGATCCTAGTTTACAGTCATCTATGAACTTCATTAGCCAAAGACCTTCTGTGTTAGTCTGTACTTCAGAGAAGTAGATACCAAACAGGAGAGGACCCAGGACTGAACCCTGTGGTACTCCACTTGTCACTGGTCTGAAGTCAGATTTGGAGTCTGATATTTCCACAGCGTGGGTTCTGTCAGTGAACCAGTTGGCAACCCATCTTGGACATAGGGATTTATACCTAGTTTAGTAAGTTTATCTATAATTCCAGAGTGGGGTATGGTGCTGAAAGCATTTGCAAGATCTAGATAGGCTGTGTGAACTACCTTACCCTTGTCAATGGCTTTGGTGACTGCCTCAAAGAAGTCTATCAGGTTTAGGAGACATGATCTGCCTTTTACAAACCCGAACTGGGTGGGGTCCAGAGTTTGGAGATTACCAATGTCTTTGTTTATAAGTTCCATGATGATATGTTCCATGGCCTTACAGACCAGGCTCGTCAGACTAATGGGGCAGTAGTTCCCAGGGTCCGTGGTGGTTCCCCCCTTGTGGAGTGGGATAACCGTTGCTGTGTGCCATTCAGCAGGCCCAAAGCCTGAGGTGAGGCTATGACTGCACATGGTACTTAGGTGGGGTGCCAGTTTGTTCTGTAGTTCATGTAGAACGCAGCCTGGGATGTTATCTGGTCCCATGGATGCAATGTTCTTGGCTTTGGAGAGTGTGGTTTTTGCCTGTGCAGCCGTGATTACAGGAACGTTGCATTCTTCCGGTATAGTGATGGGCTCTTTAGGGGGTGAGAGGGGGGTAAAGTTAGCACTGAGCCTATCTGCCAGGATGTTGGCAATATCAGTTTTGTCTGTATATTTAGTGCCATTGTACTGTAACTCAGAGCAGATCTGAGTGTTGCCATTGAGATTCTTGACATAGCTATAGAATGCTTTGTGGTTGCCTTTAGAATCAGTGGTGATTTTGTTTTCATAACTAGCTTTGGAGAATTTTATCAGGGATTGCAGCATCTTACTGAGGCTGACCAGGGAGCTCCTCCACTCGTGAGATTTTACTCTCTTTTGCAACAGTTTCTTCCTTCTGTTGTACAGTTTTTTTATGGCAGGGGACCACCAGATTGGCTTCCTTTTTTTGGAGGATAGCTTCTTGGTTCTGTTTGGGATAGCACAATCCATGCACTCATGTAAGTGCTTATAAAGTGCAATTGTGTAGGATTCAGTAGTCGTAACTGTATTGTCCAGCTGCATGGGTGTCATGAAGTTCACCACTTCTGTCTTAAGAAGCATGAAATTGGCTTTGGAGAAATGTTTTACCATGGTTTCCTTAATGGGGGGCGGGGGCAGGATGTGGATATCTAGAGTAATTAGCTTATTGTTGGATTGGACCAATGAGGCGTTGACTTCAGGTGTGGAACACTGGTCACTCATGTTGGTAATGACTAGATCTATGATATTGTTGCCCCTGGTGGGGGTGTGGATAAGTTGATCCAGGGCATTGGAGTTTGTGAATTCCAGAAAGCATTGACTGAAGGAGTTGGTACATGAGTAGTTTTCTCAGTTAATTGTGGGGTAGTTGAAATTGCCCATTATTAGGGTGTTTGGTTGAACAGTAATATTTTCCAGTACATCATGAAAAGAGGAGTGGGAATCCTGGGGCATGGTGGGTGATCTGTAGCAAGCCACAATTTGGATTGCAGTTTTGCCCAGAGTTAGTTGCACTTGGATAACCTTGGCTGCATTATGCTGAGCAACTAGCCTGGAGGTGTGGATATCTTTAATGAATATGGACACACCTCCGCCTTTGGTGTTCCAGTCCAGGTTACATGGCCGAAAAGTGTGGTATGAGTTATAGCCTGGTAGTGCAGGTGTGCTCCCTGGAGCCTTGAACCAGGTCTCAGTCACTGCACAGATATCGATGTTCTCCATTTTAAGGAGTGCCTTGAGTGAGTGCATTTTGAGGTTTAGACTTCTAGCATTGAGTAGCATCACCCTCAGTTTTTGCTTGCCTGTTCCTGTTATGGTGGCGAATTTGTCATTTGAACCTTGCCTACGAAATGTACTATAGGGGCGGCAAGAACCTTAGACAGTATCTGGAATCCCAGGGGTGACAGGTGCAGGCCATCTCTGGCAAATCATCATTGTCTGTTGACCATGTCATCCCAGGCAGACAGTTACTGGATCCCTTTAGAATGGCACCAGAAGCTTAGCCAATTGTTGAAGTCAATCATTTTGTCCTTGTACTGTGGCATCATTCTGGGTGATGGCAGAATGCTACTCAGGGCTAGGGTCATACCTGCCTGGGCTACAAGATCGGAGAACTATCTAAAGCTATCTCCATTTTATGTGTTAAAATTGTTTGATACTTTTGTCATACCTTTTTTATGACTTCAGTTTTTTCTAATTTCTTTCTTTCTTGTTCAAAACTCTATTTATGTATATCATCTTGTATTTCTAATAAGTAATTATCCCACACTTTAATTTTATTACCAGACTATCTTCCCATTCTATATTTTATTTGCATTTTTAAGGAATCCCATAGAATGGCTTTACTAACCTGATGATTATCATTCAAATATAGAAAATTCTCAATTTGTTCCTTAAGGCAACTTTTAAATTATTTTAATTTAATCATATCTATAAAGCTATATAATATCTATCTATCTATCTATATATATATATATATATATATATATATATATATATATATATATATATATATGCATATAGTATATGTGTGTGTGTGTGTGTGTATGTGTGTGTGGGTCTACTTTTTTTAATCAAAAGCTCATGCATTCATAAAGAAAAAGTACAACTCCATTAAAACAAAAGTGCACTTAGTGCACTTTTGCCACTACTGGTTCATCAAACTGGTAATGTTAAAAAAAAACACTGCAGTACTGAAACAGGCTACAGTGGGGATAAGGGAATATACCTGTTTCACCACTGTAGTGCGATCTCAGAATTAGTATATATAAAGTAGCAGGGGCATGGAAGTGCATGGGGGCTTGCCCCTCTGCAAAAATGTCTTTGTAGTGGGTTTTTGTTTATATTACTGGCTCAGTGAACTGGTAGTCATAAAAGTGCACTTACATTTAAGTGCACTTTTGCATAAATGGGGTCATACTCTTTCTTTTCAAAAGCATGAGCTTTCAATAAGAAAAAGCAGACCATTGGAATTTTGTAAATAATCTGAAATTTCCATAAATCTATTGATCTATTAATACTTAGTGCATTATGATCAGATAAAAGAAAATGAATAATTTTAAAATAAATAATTTTATTAAGTACATCTTTGGAAGCATAAAGCCTATCAATTCTAGTTTGCATCTCATGTGCATAAGAAGACTTATTGTCTGTTTTTACTATTAAATCAGCTAGATTATTATTACTAATCCATCTCTTTAGCACTTTACCTGATGCTAGAATTTTAGCTTTCTTCTGTTAATTTATATCTTCTATACTTTATATCTACTTAACATTTCCAGCTAAAATTAAGCTACCCTTCTAATGATTTGTAATAAGTTTAAGTGATCTTTAGCCACTCTTGCAACTATTCTAATAATCCATAAAAATTAGCTAGTTTACAGAGTTTCCCATTATATTTAATAACTACAAATGTATACATTTCCTTGTGTTCATAAATGGATTCCATGACCCTAGGCATTACAGTAGATTCTCTCCAAAGTATAGCAGTTCCTCCCCCCCTTTTTTCTTAAAAGAAACAGATGATTACATTTCACAACCTATTATATGTAGGTATTGAATATCTTTATCTATCAGGTAAGTCTCTTGCAAGAATATGATGTCTCCTCTATTTAATTTTAAATATTTCATTAATTATATCCTTTTGTTGACATTAGCAAAGATATTCTTGTAATTGGAGATTCGGTTATTAGAGGAACTGATACTTATATTTGCAGAGATGATAATGAACATCAAGCAGTGTTATGCCTGCCAGGAGCAAAAATAAAAGATGTAAAACAAGCTTTGGAATGCCTTACTGTAAGGGAGTATGGATCTGTTTTTATTCATGTTGGTACAAATGATGTCACTAACAAAGATTCTCTGACTGTTAGTCGGGAACTGACAGCCCTCTTAGATAGTGTAGCTTGTAATGGTGTTAGGACATATTTTTCACAAATCACCTATAGAAAGGATAGTCAGGTCACTGTGAATGAAAAGATTTTTTGGGATAAACACCTACATGGAAAAAATGACCTGTTTTAAAAAAATGGAAATGTGTAGAGCATCCAAGCCTTCTTCTGGGCACACATGTGTTCATACAGGATGGTGTGCATTTGTCTAGATCAGGGAAGATAATTTTTGCAGCAGATATTTTGCAATATTTGACAAACAGTAGCCAGGATTTTTGCCAGGGCAAAAATGTAACAGTTCACAGATAGCAACATTTGATGCATCTCTGATGGTTGTTAATGCTAGAAGCATTAATAATAAAGTTTTTTATTAGAAAATTTGCTACGTTCCCACAAGATTAATGTTGTTATAGTTTGTGAAATATGGTTAAAAACAATGACTGGAAACCAGTTCTGTCAGGGTATAAATGTTTTTACTGTAACAGACATTCTAACAAAAAATCAGGTGGAGGTGTTATGATAGGGATTAAAGATAGCTATGAGACATGTGATTATTACATGTTCAGTGATAACACCAATACTATAGACTGTGTAACTGTGACAATAAAGACAACCCCGGAACATATAACAATTGTTGGAGTGTACAGACCACCAAAGTCAAGTGCAGATTACCTAGAGGAATTCATAAATTTCTTACATGAAACACAGGACGGAAGAATAATATTAGCTGGGGACTTAAATTTACCAGAAACAAACTGGAATAATATTGATTCAACAATGTTAGTAAAGAAATTATTCAGAGTATATTCAGGAACAACAAATGCTTAGATTGTAAAAAAAAAACTGCCAGGGCACAGAATATACTAGATATTGTTTGTATTCCTAAAGAAATTACTTTAACTTCAAGTCAAGTTTTACTACCATTGATGTGCAGTGATCATGGGGTGATAAAGGTTAATTTGTTGCAAGATAATTCTGCCAAACTGAAATCTAAGCCAATGCACAGAAGGTTTATTACAGATTATAGGGAAGCAAAAAAGTTGCTATATAAAACTAACTGGAGTGAGGTGTTCAGTGGAAAAACTGCAGATGGAATGTGGAAAGTTTTGAAAGAGACATTGTTTGAGTGCAAAAAGTAAAAAAAAAAATGTTTAACATCAGGATCTGGACACGTAACATCAGGGGGGTATATTTCCATAAGAACAAGATACCTGATTAAGGTGAGAGACAAAAAATATAAGAAATGGAGGAGAGGTCGAACTACAACTTTGAAAAGTGAAATAAACGAGCTGGCCAAACAGATTAAGCATAGTGATAGACAAGATCAAGAAAAATTTGAAGAAAGTTTATATAAAGATATTGAGCATAAATATATTGAGCATAATAGGAAACCTTTTTATAGTTACATAAGATGTGGAAGGAGTAAAGATACACAGATTGATAAACTGTGTGCAGATTCTAAAATTTATTCTCAGACACGACAGATTATAGATATATTTACAAAATATTATGCAAAACAGTTTGGCTCAACAAAAGGGGTGGTAAGTTGTCCTAGTGACATCCAGTTAACTCCAGATACTGGAATCAAATTAGATTATATTGAAAAAGAACTGTACAAACTGGATCCAAACAAAGTGCAGGGAGGAGACGAAATAAGTAACAATGATTTGAGAACACATAAGCAAGAACTTACACTGCCATTACATGTATTATTCAATAGGTCATATAAATATGGGAAGATTCCTCAAGATTGGAGACATGCACTTATTAAACCTGTCTTTAAGAGAAAAGGGAGTAGGACAAACCCAGTATCATACAGACCCTTAAGTCTATTTTCATGTTATGGAAAAATAATGGAGAAGGTAATACTGGATAAGTTATTGTCAGAATTGGATAGGCTGGGACTCAAAACCATATATCAGCATGCATATGTTGAAAATAGATCTATTACCACCTGTAACATTATGTTCTATAACAATATAATGACAGTTATGAATGAAAAAATGTGCTGTGATGTGATTTATATAGATTTAACTTCAGCATTTGACAGGGTCATGCACAAAACACTGATCAATAAATTAGTACAACTAGGTATTGATGTACTGTTGATAAGATGGATAGCTGCATGGAGTACAAATAGGACATGGCAAATATCACACACCAACTGGACAGGTGAAATCCTTGGTTACAGGCAAGGTGTCCCACAAGGCTCTGTACTAGGCCCTTACTTGTTTAGATTGTATCTTTCAGACCTTACTTTTTCATCTGAGGTGTTCTACAGTTTATATGTTGATGACCTGAAATTGGGTAAACTGATTATAAGTGTTACAGATAAGGTATGTCTGCAAAATAATTTGACTAAATTGGCCATTTGGGCACAGAAGAATAATATGTTGATAAATACATCAAAAACTAAGCATATGAGATTTTGGAGACATAAACTGAAAGGTGAATATTTAATACAGCAGACAGCGATTACAGCCGTAGACTCATTTAAGGACCTGGGTATATGGGTAGATTCAGCTATGAGTTTTTCTAATCATATCAACCAATTGGCTAATGATAGTTATATAGGTTGTATATCAAACATAATGACATTATTGTTTGTTAGTTACATTAGACCCAAACTTGAGTATGGAATAACAATATGGAAACCCTATAGGAAAACAAGCATGGATAAACTGGAAAGAGTACAGCAGAAATATAATAAGGGCATCCATGGATGTGAAAATCTAAGTTATTATGAAAGACTAAAATATCTGAACTTGTACAGTGTCTCTTACAGACATTTAAGAGGAGATCTTATTCAGGTATATAGGGCATTTAGGGACAAGTACCTCTGGGAATGATTGGGGCTATCAAAAAGTACTAAAGAATCATCAGATAACCTATGTAGAAGATTCTATAGGAATGAGAAGTGTACTAATTGGTTGTCTGACAGAGTAGATGATGTTTGGAACAGACTAGCAAATTACATTAAAGCAAGTACTAGTTTAAATATTTTTAAGAACAGCCTGGACATTTATTATGGGAACAAGTGTTTTGGCATATTGGCAAGCTAGAAGGGCTTTAATGCTCATGCTTGAAACATTTGTATGTATGTATGTATTAGTTAATCCATTTATTTTAATAGACAATAGATAAAAACTATCCATATTTTCTATTTGGGAAGATTTTTTTACCAAGAAATAATATTAAGCATCTATCCACCATGTTAAGGTACTCTTCCAACATTATCTTAACTTTCTACATTTTTTATTCTTCTTTTATTCAAACTAAAATTCATAAGTAACAAAAACAGAAGCAAGTCTACAAATATATATATATATATATATATATATATATATATATATATATATATATATATATATATTATTAATAAAACCCTACCTACCATGGATACCAAAGCTCCTAATTTGCCTGTCAAACAGACAAACCACTAAACTATCTTTCTAGCAACCAAGACCTAAGAAATCAACAAAAACTAGCCAAAAGCTACAGTGACTTACAAATAATTAATACAATATTGTATATAAGTTAAAAAAGAGACTACTAACTTAGCTGCATATTTTGCCATGTAAAACTATTTTCCCCCATTTCTACATAAAAGTTGAATAATCCATGTCTATTAATCACAAATAATAAATAATCTGACAAATAATATAATGCATAAGTATTTATGTCATAGTAGTATAATTATGTATCCCTAAAGTATTTGTTCATGTAATATTATTATACCTAAATCTTTAAGTATATAAGCAGAACAGAGTGGGACATGGAAAGATAAACTTACCTGTAAATTTGCAGGTGATGGGCAATCTAACCTTACCAAACTATTATACAATAGGAGAATCAGTGCATACATGCATTTATCATGCAGAAAGATATATACATATTTTATAACTATAACAAAAGATCCATTGTGTATTTTAAATTTGTCTAGCACTCTTAGAATGCTAAATATCAAAATATCTAAAAATGTTTGGCTCATTAAATTAATTCATAAAAAATTACAGTACTAAGGTCAAAGGGAATTATCTTGCTACTCAACAGACTCAAAAAACATTTATAGCCTTTATAGCCTATATTGTATATAAAAGGTCCAAAATAGTCATTTCAAATCACATTCTCATTTCAAGGTTCAAATATCTTGAAAAATCTACTCTACTTTCTCTCAAAAGGAATGAACTGATTCAACAATAAAACATTCAGATTTCAGTTCTGATGTATGAAATGAGTTATTTTAAGTACTCTTAGTGAATCCAAGCTTCAACATTTCATGTAACCATATTTCAGATTTCAGCTTTCTGGATCTTTTCAAATATTTTTTGAGGGTGAGCTTTTTGATGATCTTTTTGGTGAAAATGTTGGTGAAAATTTTGGTAAGAGACAAATAATTTACAAACCAAAGTAACAATTGGTCTGCTACCCCTGGTCAGCCCTCTGAAAAGACTAAGCAATTACATTTCAACATATTGTGCTTGTTTTTTTACACACACACAATGCATGATGCTCACCTGATATTAAGATGTGTTCTGCCACTTTCTTTGATTTATCTGTTAAATAGGTTATGTTCAGTAGCTATTTTGGCATACTATGTTTTTTTGGCTACAGTTACGATTAGTGACTTGAAGTAGTATGATTCTTTGTAAGGAAGTGATATCTTTCTTGATTCAATAATTGAATTACAGAGTGTTTTATGTTTTGCAGGTTGTAATGAATTCGTTATTTTTATAAGATTACTTGAAATACACAGTGCAATTTTACTGGCAAGAACCTATGTGTTAAAAGTATAACCAAGCAGCTTTTTTCTGGCTTAGAATAAATGCATTCAAAAAAGATCGGAGATGTCTTCTTCAGATCATTGAGCTAAAGGTTACTTTTTTAGAAATAAATTAGTTCAGCTGCTTCAAATGTAATACATACCTTTCAGCACACACTATTTTACACAGTGGCAATTCTTTTTCACAGCCACTGATTAAAAGAATTACATGTATGTGATCTCTAACCAATCATCATTCCATTATACTTGTTCTAAAGACATATTTGCCAATCTGATGCCTACACTAAGGGGACCAATCAAAAACTAATAGCCAACAATCAAAAGCTCCATTCTTAGTCAATGTAAACAAAAGGAACTGTAGCTGCACAGACTGCACATATGGTAATAGGTTAACATATGCATCAGCATTTCTTTACCAAATTTATTGATGCAATGAGTTAAAAGAAGACAGCATGTGAAATTATCAATCAAAAGTGAGAATAGTACTTTAAAGCCCAGCAGAATCTAATGCATTAGAGTTTAAAGTGTTTACGGGATAAAAGCCATTTCATTGCTATAAAACTGTGTTTAAGATATCATTGGACAATGTGTAAATTTACCATCTTCCTAAGGGATATATATATTTTTTTTATGTTTTAAATTAAAGTGCTTGATATGCCTCACAACATGTGGCTGCATCACTAATACATGTAGGTTAATCACCATTCTATAACCAGTCTAGTATGCTTAGCAAACCTTGAGAGAATCAGTGTTTGGCCACCATCTGGTCATGAATCTTATTTTATTTAATACTTTAATAGTTTGATAAAGCTTAATTAAATATATTCAGTATAACAGATGATTAATTATTCTTTTTGTCTTGGGAAAATGATATCCACAAATCCCAAAGAAAGCCTCTGCAAGTAATGCATCTGCAGGGTCCTAAATCACTATATAGACCAAAATATATAACCAGCAGACCGTGGAGACAGAATAGCAATAAATTAAATAAATAAAGTGTACCAAACAGACCGGTTTCGGCTTGTATATTACAAAGCCTTCATCAATGTGATTGTCATTCGTGAAGGCTTTGTAATATACAAGCCAAAACTGGTCTGTTTGGTACACTTTCTTTATTTAACTTATTGTTATTCTATCTCCACGGTCTGCTGGTCATATAAAATGATATCCACACCTTCTGGAGAGAAGAAGGAAGCAGACCTATAAAATCAATTTTAAAACAGTTAAGATATAACGAATTATTATTATTATTCATAATTTTCCTGACAAAGTTATCTTCTCAGTTTGGTACAGTAAGAATAATAGTAAAATATGTTTAAATATTAACTTAACCAAGGCTATAAGAAAATAAAATGATTAAACAGCAGAATGTTTTGAAAACTGAACATTGCTATGTTTGGAAGGAAATGAAATGATTACACAAAAGAATATCTTTACATTTGAGCTATACTAAGGCTGTAAGGAAATAAAAATCATTATAAAGCAGAACATTTTGAAAACTGAACATTGCTATGGCTGTAAGGAGACAAAGATCATTATAAAGTAGAACATTCTGAAAACAGAACATTGCTATGGCTGTAATGAAATAATATGATTAACCCACAGAACGTTCTGAAACCTGAACTCTGCCAAGGCTGCAAACAAATAAAGTGAACATTTAAAACATGAAATAAGTAAGGAAATAAATAAAATTATTAAACAGTAGAACATTTTGAACTTTGAATGTTGTGAAAATTATAGTAAAATAAAGTAATTTAAGAATGGAATGTTTTCAAATTGTAATGCTGATGATGTTGTAAAGATAGCAGAATATCAAAATCAATATAGTACCAGCCATTATTATCAGACGTTAGTGTCATCAAGTCTGGAAAAACTGACAAAGAAGATAAAATAAATTATATAATATTATGTCAGTACCAGAGGTTTCATACAGACACATTCTTGTTAAAAAAATAACTATATCCATTGGCATGTGTCAAGCCTAAGTGAATGATAGCATTGTAAATGGACATCACAAAAACAATGTTTTGTTAAGGTTGCCATGGCACAAATGAACACAATTCTGTAGATAGTAAATAGTTACTAGATCTCTCCACCATCTGAAAGCTTCTCCTAAACATTTCCTTTACAAATCTTAAACAAATATCTTTCTACAGCATCATAACCTCCTCCTAATGAGCATTTAAATGCCAACCTCATTCTTAAAAAAATGTGATTAACAAATGTATCCTGGACTGAGGCTTACACTCTGTATGAAATTTCATGGTATCTTTCTGTTGACAGTCTTTCTGTCTGCCGAGTTCATCTGGGTTTGTCTTGATTTGGGTATGGAAGGCAGCTTGTTATATTAATAATTAAATATAAGGCATGATGAGCAGAATCCAGCTTGTAGATGAATAATGCTTTTGTATCTCAGCTGTATAGTGCAAATGTTTTATTTACAAGATATGCCTTTGATGTTTACAATCCAGATTACCTCGGCTATATTGCCATTGAAACGGGATATTATTCCGTAAGCTTGTACCTATATTGGAGTTACTCTGCTGAGGTTTATAGGCATGTTACTGCTACACTGATTGAAATGGATTCCATTAAGTTTATCTCACTGCCTAATCTGATGTGCTTAGGAATGCTAAACATTGAGTAGATTTTGTTTATTGCTAGAGTCTCAGTTTTGGGTGAGGATGAAGACATGGATTCTTCTATGAAATATCTAGCATGTTCATTGGTCATAACAAGAAGATAGTGCTGTTGATTGACAATTATCTGTTGAACTATCTTTTGGAAATTTGCAATCAGATCTGGTATACTGTTGTTTCTGGCTGCTTCTTGAAATACCAATTACATATTTGCAGCATTTCTGTGTCCTGGTTTGGTAACATGTGTCACTCTTATCTCTTTTAAGCTGGATTTTGACAAAGAATAACTTTACCTTTACTAATAGAAGATTCTTTCTAATGTCTTCATTTTGCTCTGCCAATATAAGTGCTCTATGCACGTTACCATATTTTGATATTTTTCTACTAACTCACTATGCTATTCCACCTTTTACACCCTTTCAGATAATGCCTAGACAGATAATCTAAGATGTTGCTATTTGTTTTTCTTTTGGCTTTTCCTGGTTAGGGGTTGCCACAGCGGAACTCCGGTTCATTAATGATTGGTAGTCGATTTTTATGGTGCCGAGGTGCCAGCCCGATGCCCAACCTTCAATGAAGGCACGCCCATTCACGCATGTCTTTTGAATGCCACTCGATGCCACTCGATCGCAGGGAGGACATGCAGACTCCACACTTTACTTTAAATAATCTGTCTCTCCAGCATGTTCTATTTATTGTTGTGGCGAGGTTTAGCTCAGTAGAGCACGTGGCTCCCAGTGACTTGGATTTCTTTAGGTGGAGCATGTCCATCAATTCTGAGTTGGACATGGCTTTGTAAGTCAGGCAGAGATCACCTTTGAGTAAGCGATATGCCACTGAGTACAGACGGAGTTTTTTCAGTCGGGCTGCATAGGACATATGTTTGAGGTCAGTAATCCTCTTGGTGAGGTACTTTTGTGGTCTTTCCTTGTTGGAAGTGTCTTGTGAGGTACATCCCAAATGGGGCATTGTACTCTATGATGGGTCTAATGAGTGACGAGTAGAGGGGCACTATCACTTCTTTATTTCTAGATTTGAACCCTTTAGTAATTAGATGGGCCACATAGAAGGATTTCCTAACTACTTTGGCAATATGATTGTCAAAGGAGAGATTAATATTTACCTGGGTCCCCAGATCTCTTATTACCTCTTCTGTATTAAGGGGGCTGCCTCCTATGTGGTAATTCATGGGTGTTTTGTTTTTCCCAAACAGGATGACTATGCATTTTTTGGCATTTAGCTTGAGGCCATGACTTTGACACCAGGTGTCCGTCTCAGTAAGGCCCTTTTGGAGGATGTCCGTGTCAGCCGGAAAGTCAGTTATGGCTCCCAGTTTGCAGTCATCAGCGAACTTGGTTAGCCATAATCCTCCTGTGTTTGCCTGTACTTCTGAGAAGTATATGCCGAACAGTAGGGGTCCCAGAACTGAGCCTTGCAGGACACCACTTTTGACTGGTTTAGAGTCGGACCTGGAACCCACTATTCTTACCATGTGAGTTCTGTCTGTAAGCCAGATGGCAACCCATCTCATGACGTAGGGGTTTATTTTTAGGCTGATGAGTTTTTCTGTAATACCCGAGTGGGGAATGGTGTCAAAAGCCTTGGCAAGGTCAAGGTAGGCTGTGTGAACCACCTTTCCCTCGTCTATGGCCTTGGTGACTGTCTTGAAGAAGTCAACCAGGTTTAATAAGCATGATCTGCACTTAACAAAGCCGAACTGGGTCAGGTCAATTGTTTGGAGGTTCCCAATGTCTTTGTTAATGAGTTCCATGATGATGCGCTCCATAGCCTTGCAGACCAGGCTAGTCAGGCTTATGGGGTGATAGTTAGCAGGGTCAGTTGTGGCTCCGCCTTTGTGGAGAGGAATAACCATTGCTGTGCGCCATTCTATGGGCATGTAGCCTGTATAGAGGCTGAGGTTGAACAGGGTGTTTAGGTGGGGGGTTAGTTTGTTCTGTAGTTCGTGCAAGATGCAGCCTGGGACACCATCTGGTCGCATTGACTCTGTGTTTTTGGCTTTTGAAAGGGCTTTTTTCACCTGTGCGTCTGTGACTTTTGGTTCACTACACTTTTCCAGTATTGATGTGGGCCCTTTTGGAGGTGAGAGGGGGGGTGAAGTTTGCACTAAATCTATCTGCCAGGATGTTGGCAATATCAGTAGGTTCAGTATATTTTGTGCTATTTTGCACTAGTTCAGTGCATATCTGTGAGTTGCCACTTAGATTCTTAACATAGCTAAAGGCGGCTTTCTGGTTATCTTTTGAATCCTTGGCTATTTTTCTTTCGAAGTTAGCCTTTGATGATTTCATGAGGGACCTCAGTTTCTTACTGATACTGATCAGGGATGTCTTTCCTTCTTGGGATTTGCTTTTTTTCTGAACTAGTTTCTTCCTTCTATTGTATAGCCTGTTTATTGCAGGGGTCCACCAAACTGGTTTCCTTCTCTTAGAGGAGCGAGTCTTGGTTTTGCTAGGGATGGCACAATCCATGCATCATTGTAGGTACTCATTGAGTGCATTTGTAAAGGTTTCTGCATCTTGGGCAGTGTTATCCTTTAGCGTGGGGGCTGTGAAACTTACCACCTCTGTCTTAAGTATGGTGAAGTTTGCTTTAGAAAAGTTTTTTACTGTGGTTTCCTTAGTTGGGGGTGGTGGTGGGGTGTGGACATCCAGAGTGATTAGTTTATGGTCTGATCTAACCAGTGACAGGTTGACCTCCGGTTTGGAACACCTGTCGCCCATGTTGGTGATGACCAGGTCCAATATGTTTTCACCTCTGGTAAGGGAGTTTATCAGCTGATCCAGGGCATTTGAGTTGATGCATTCCAGGAAGTGCTGGGCCTGGGAATTTGTACTCGAATAGTTTTCCCAGTGAATAGTAGGGTAATTGAAATTGCCCAATATCAGGGTGTTTGGTAGGGCCTTCATGTTTTCCAGTGTCTCCAGAAAGGTGGAGTGGTGGTCCTGGGTCATGGAGGGTGATCTGTAGCAGGACACAATTTGCATTGCAGATTTGCCCGATGTTAGTTGCACATGGATGACCTCAGAGGTATCATGCCACACCACTAACCTGGAGGTGTAGGTATCCTTGATGAATATGGATACACCCCATCCTTTTGTGTTTCGGTCCATGTTCTGTGGTTGAAACATCTGGCATGGTGTGCTATCTGCATGGAGATCTTGTGTCTCACTGCTTTTTTTTCTTTTGAACATGTTTACTTTTGGCATTCTGTTAGCTGGATCCTTATTTTGCCCTAAAGGCCTGTATTAGCTTTGTGATGATTTACACACTGTTGCAAAATGACCTGTTTTTTCCAGTTCATGTTTGGTTTCCTCTTCACTGGACAAACATGACTACCTGGATAGTTAGCACTGTAGCACTGCAATGTCTGTACATTCATACTGTTGTGTCCATTTCATTCTGTAATTACCCACTCAGTCTAGTTCAGGGATGAGAGAGCTAGATCTTATCCTGGTACTCAGTGGAACAAACACAGGGACACCAATCCTGGACTGAGCCCCAGACCTTTGCAGGATGCATACACCACACACAAGTGACACCTGCTTTTGCCAGTTATTCTGTGACTTTACTCATTGTGTTTGTTTTTGATTTGCCACTGTACTGGCCAATGTATATGCATCTTGTATTTTATGCTATGGAATAGCTTAATATTTTCATTCTCCAATGACTGCACTTAGTCCTCCGAAATATCTTTTTTTATCTCATCTTTTTTGAATAATAGAATAGAAAATCCATGCTTTGATTCTGAATCACTAGCTGTCAAAGTATAGCTCACTGCCAAATACTGTGCCTTATATAGCAAATATTAATGTCCCATTAGAGAAATAAGCTCTCTAACATGGCTGTTTGTGTCTGATAGCACCTAGTTAACTTTCCTTGTAATTATGTATTAAGTAACATCATTTTGGCAATGTTTGGTATGTACCTACACCTTGTCATCACTAATGCATATTCCATGAAGATATGTTTGTAGTAATGTGTTATTGTCAATGGAAAGTTACTGATGGTGTGCTCTGCAAATGAATATCACTTGACACTGAGGTCTCTGAATGCACACTCTACATTAATACTTGTGATGTTAAAGCTGATGTGTGGAGTCTGCCAGTGCAGTTGTTTCTTTTCTTGGAGTATATTTTGGAGGAAAGGTTTACTCTGTTGCAGTTTAATTTAAATCAGAATGATTAAAAAGGTCAGGTGACTGCAGCTGACAGGTAACACAGAATGTAGTCTGAAATAAGTGAGAATTGACTGGCTTACAATTATAGTTTTGCAATCCCAAGTATATGACATAGAATTAAAGCAGATGCAGTACATACCTTATCTGGTGCCTTAGAAGCTTAGCTGTTATTTTTTTTATGCAGAACAGTAGTGGATGCCTTTACAGGACTTTTTCTTAATCACAGGTAAATTTAAGTGCTGTATTTCACATTCTGAGTTTTGCTTCATTCACAATTTGCATAAGATTCTGTGAAGGATTGTGTCCTCACAGGACCATTGCCTATTTATTTCATTTTGGCATTTTACTGATCATAAAACTATTTTGCATTCTGCTTTAGTCATTTAAGTTTTATTTTGTTGTTCTTGCAATGTTTTTCCAGAAGCAATGGCGAGTTAACCATTAAAGCTGTCTAAATCTTTTCACCTTAGGTTGCTTTTAGTGTGTTTTAGTAACTCTGGGGAAAATCACTCTGACTACACTGGGCTGGTTCTGCTTTCTGCTATATTATTTTTGCTTAGTTCTTCACTGATACAAAAACATTAAAAATGTGAACCACTACTGATGCCCATTATAATGGTAACACCATATATACCCCATTTTTGAAAGAAAAAGTTTGCTGCAGTATCAGTCTTAAGAGAAAATCTTCATTGCATACTGGATCAGTCTCGTTACATGCAGACTTTTTTTCATGGTGATCTTCTCTGCATGATACAATCACAATAACAGCAAAACATTCTAAACTTGAGCATTCCTGAGGCTGTAAGAAAATAAAATGAATAAACAGTACAACATTTTGAAGCTTGAACATTTCAGAAGCAGTAATTAAATGCTGACCAAATAGAAGAACATCTATATTATCACATTCTGAAGTCCAAAGCAGTATGATTTGATGTCTGTGTCATTCAGTCTGCAGAAAATCTGGGTGAAAAAAAGATCACATGATATAATAACATTCATAGTGTTTAAAGTATGCAGGTTCTCCTATTACTGTCATAGAGGAACTAGTTAAAATCAGTTTTTTGTAAATATCAAATGGTTCATGATTAGTCTGGTTTTAAAAAAGGACAAATCCCATGTAACATGTAAAGCCCAAACTGTCTTATCAAGGAAAATGAATAATTTGTAATGACAATCATGAAACTTTAAAGGGTTGTGGATATGGAGGATGCCAATACCTGACTAGCCTACATGATTGAATAAGAACAAAATGTTCACTTTGAGACCATTCAACCTGGACTGTCTATCAGCACCTGTACCTGGCAATTTTATTTCTCATGCAACAGTTTTTGTCCCACTGGTTGATAGGCTGTGGGTCTGGCTTGTAGTACCAAAGAGAAATTGTTATAATAATTGTAACTCATTTACTTTGGTTACCTTAGCTATACTCCACTCTATAATAAATAAATAAATTAATCACACAAGATAAATAAAGGAATACTTTTGCTATGTTTTTGTATGGGCTCTCTACTCTAAGATGCATGCAAATAACTTTTTTTTTACCTGGTGGTCATAATTATCGAATGAAACTACAGTGTAGCAAAAGAGCAAACCTCTACGTAGACCTGAACCACAGACATTGAGAAATTGTGTTTGTCATTACAACTTCTACTTCTCCAATTTTCTTCTTTGTAATATTGCAGTCATTGTGTTTCACTGCTTTATGTGTTGTTTCTTTGATGTCTTTCGATGCTTACTTGAGTATAATATGAATAGTCAATTGGAAGTCTTTTCAATGATTTATGTATGATGAGGCTGGATTTGCAGTAAACGGATTCAATAATAATGTGGGTAAACAAAAGTTTCATGGATTTCCATGTAGTGTAGACAAACCTGCTATCACAACTAAACCTGTGCCATCCCCCTTCAATGATGCCAGTGATCTTCAGCCAGTTGGAGCTTGCATAGTTCTGAATTCCTCATTGCTATAATATGGTAATAACCCCAGTCTATCATCTTGTGCAGTGAGTGAAAGATTTTTATGACTCACTTCCAGATAAGATGGTAGACCCTAATTCAGCAGTGACAGGCAACATAGTAATGTATATTAAACCATTCTATGTACCTCCATGTTTTGCTACACAGCACTATTGCACATCCTAAGCATATGAATGCCGAGTTCATTACATTGTTTTAATTATACATGTACACCATTCAAGCAAACAGGATGGCAATTGGATACAAACAATGACTTCTCCATGTGCGCTCGCATGCAAGACATACAGTGCACTTAATCTATAGATAGCCAGATTAAACTCTTATTTTGTCATTAGTCTGCTGCTCTCTGTCTGTTGAAAGCAGACAAAACTTTGAACATAGAAGTTCTCTTACTCAGTAGTCAATTTATTAAATACACATTCTTTTTAAAAGATGGTACACAAGTATTCTTAAATATACAAGTGATTTTTATTTGTTGCAAAATGATTCATAGCCAGGGTACTGAAGGACAAAGCAAATCTCTCATAACCAAAGGATCTCCAGTTAACTTCACAAGAAAATGTGTTTTATTACAAAAGTATTTCACTGCTTTCGTCCTATAACAATAAACAGGCTTTATTAAAACAGTTAAAAACATTCTAAACTTCAATTTAAAAACTAAAAATCAATCCTGTGATATTCATTAGCAAAAATCAGCAAGTAAAATTAACATACACAAAAACGTAAAGAAGTAAAACACGATATTACATATGAACCATTGTTTACACATACACCTACATATAGGTAGTATTCCAAAGATTTCAATTTCAAGATTGGCAATATGGAAGCATTGCCATTAATTCCTGGAATCTTTGCTGCATTAAGACTAAGTTGCCATAATAGTTTTTTTTGCTCAAGTCTGCATTTCTAGGACCTTCCATTTCAGTGACATTCATTTTGATAATAACATAAAAAGAAAGAAAAAGAAAGTCACAAAAACACAAGCTTATAGTAGTTTGGGCAAATAAGTGAATGCTTAAATATTATACTATGCATCTTCCTGACTGAACCCTTCGATCTAATAATCAAAACCTCCCTGAAGTATACAAACCTTCACGTACCCCTGGTCAACTCCTTCTATCATTCTCCCTTGCAAGTAAATGGAACTCACTTCCTGCCCACATCTGTATTGCACAGAATCTTTCCTCCTTTAAGGCCTTACTCCCTTCTTCTCTCTCCACTACCTGGGAATGCTCCTGTTCCCACCCATCCTAGTCTTCCTCCCACTTCTTCTGCTCCTTCTACCTGACCCTAGCTCAGATATGCTGCCTGACACATAACATAATATGTATTCTCTCTATTAAGGGTTCTATACTACTCATGTAACATAACTCTATTGTATTATATAATTTATTGACTACTTGTTTGTTTCTAGAACATTCTGCATGAATTCTTGGTATTATCTATTGTAAATACATAAAATTGAGCTACTACTGTATTAATTCTTGTTATTACTTTTGCCAATTTATTTTCATATTTACTGTGGAAATTTTCTTCCTGGGCCTCCATTGTAAAAGGGCTGATCTTGGCCCAATGGACTTTCCCGGTTAACAAACTACAAATAAATAAATTGTACTGTTAACATTCTCCTGCCGCAACCTAGACCAAAACTTCATGCTCCCACTGAAGCAAAACTTACAACATTTTTATTTAAATTAAAGATGGCATATAAAGTCTCCCATTTGCTCACCTTTAAAGACAGAAAAGTCTTTACCATCAACTTCCTTCATCCTGGAATTGTACATCCACATGTCATCATTTATCTTCAGTCTTCTCACAACTTAAAGTTCTTTCAAAGTCTGAAAACAAAATACTTTGATGTATTCTTCTAAGTCCCTTCAACAATTACTATTGTGTAACTATTAGCAAAGCCAAATGGTTACTTTTAAACTCATCAATAACCACTCTTAGCACTGCTCTACTAAACAAGCTAAAATTTCATTGCAGCCCCTGCATACTTTTAGTTAAGATAAAAAAAATATTCTGTAAACCACCTTCTAGCAATGGTAGAAAAAGACTTTGCCCATCACCCATAACACGATATCCCATACAATATGAAATGCTAACAGCTTTAAAGACTTTAAAAGACTTTAAAAATTACTTAAAAACATCTGCAAAAAGAGAACACATGCACTTGCTTTTGAGGCTCCAGGTTAAACACAAAATATTGCTCTCTGTTCTTCATGTATGCAGTATAAATAATAAACTGTGATTAGAACAATAGTTCATTTTAAAAATTAGCATTACCATCTTTTCCCGCATCTATATCACATCATCGAAGTGTCAAAACTTCCAATGTGATAACATCGAAGCCAAAACCATGAAAGATGAAAACTCCGAAGACTGAGAACAGTGATTTTTTGCTGTTCTAGTACAAAACACGAAACACACGAACACTGCTAAATATTTCTTATGTGGGGGGCTGTTCCCCCCACCCCCTCTACTTAACTATACCAACTCCGAGATCGCAACACAGTGGAGGAAATAGCAAAGCAGTAGAAATGGCCCACCGAATTCTTTCCCTGGGAAAGAATTTGATGTTCTGCTGCTTTGATATTTTCAGTTTTTGGACTTTCAAGTTCGAGGTTTTGATGTTCAAACTTATCAGCATTTAGAAGTTATGATATACACCTTCTTTTCCGTACTACGTTTACCTATTATGTCTATTTCCCATTACAAATGACTTCTTACAATGGTGCGAGGCTTATATGTATCATTTCAGTGTAAGTTCCCTAACCACAGGCTACAATGTATTTGGTGTCAGTCTGGATAGATTTATAAAATCATCTCAGCAGTCTAATATGTACTTGACTTTTGCTTTGAATGAAACAGAAGTGGTATCTCATGCCAAGTTTTACTTTACAAGGATAATTTCAAATTGGAGGGCAGTGCATGCCTTAGATTTTGATCCATGTCCAATGGAAATGTTTATTTAGTCCATTTCTTCAGACAGGTTTTCCAGCAGGAAAATTAACTTAGTCATTAATTTCAAGATGAATTTTTCCTTGCCCTTGGGATAGATTTCTGACAAGGGCTTCAAAAACTGTCATTGAATAACTGCATGTGTGTACATATTAAAGAAAAAAGTCCATATTTCACACAGACATGTGACTGTCCTTCATGACAGTTTAATCATGGTCTTGAAGGAAACATCAGTCCCATCAAACTGACTTACTTTTGTTCCATTATAAAATAATATGCAATTCCCTGCCTTTTGTGACTCCTAAATGGACTTTGAAAAAACAGGGCATTTTTAAATATACTACAGATCATCAACAGAAAATGATACAGAACTTTAGTATCTTTGAAATAAAAATGTAGGCTTTAAATCTAAATAGACTGGTTAGGCATGGAATATAAAATGATTATTACACCAGTTATGCTAAAATGTACTTATATTTGTCTGTCTCTTTCAGGTAGGGCTCTATGTGGTTAGGCACGGGGGATTTACTGAAAGAGTATGAAGTCACCTTATCGCATATGTTACTGTTGAAATTCCAAGCAAAAAGCAACTCTGTACAAGGGTCCACACAAACTAAAATAAGCACATTATACAACAATATAACAAATTCATAAAACATGATTAGTGTAGTGTCATAGAATATCAAATAGGTTCATAGGCTGGTACTAGGCTATCAGCCCTAGGGCCTATACAAGACTAGCCATAACAATTCCCTGGCTATTTCTTCCCACACTATTTACTTCCCTGGATCCCTGTCTAGCAGGGCGACTGACATGATCCCTGGGGTGAATTTCCTTTCTCCCATCCAATCATCAAGGTTCCTTTTGAAGATGGCCAAAGAGGCACTCTGCTTGACATGTATGGGCAATCTATTTCAGAGTCTGGGGAGTCTCTGGGTCAGGAACCCATCCCTCCAGCATGTTTTGTTTATTGTGATGACAAGATTTAGATCCCTGGAGCATGTGGCTCTGAGGGATTGGGATTTCTTTAAGTGTAGCATGTCCAACAGCTCTGGGTTTAACATGGCCTTGTATGTTAAGCAGAGATCGCCTCTGAGTAGATGATATGCGACAGAGTATAGCTGGAGTTTTGTAAGGCGGTCAGCATAGGGCATCTGCTTTAGGCCTGTGATTCTTTTAGTGAGGTATTTCTGCGGCCTTTCCAGTTGTTGCAGATGTCTTGAGAGGTACATACCAAATGGGGCGTTGTATTCTATAATGGGTCTAATGAGGGATGAGTACAGTAGGACAATGACTTCCTTTTTATTGGATGAAAAGCCCTTAGTGATGAGGTGTGCCACATAGAAGGATTTCCTGACTGTTGTGGCCATGTGGTTATCGAAGGTGAGACCACTATCCACCTGTGTCCCTAAGTCTCTTATCACACTTTCAGTGTTTAGTATACTGCCACCTATATGGTAATTCATGGATACATGTTTTTTCCCAAAGGGGATAACTACACATTTCTTGGCATTGAGCTTGAGCCCATGGCTCTGGCACCAAGCATCTGTTTCTGTAAGGCCCTTTTGTAGAGTATCCACATCATTTGGGGATTCAATAATGGCTCCCAGTTTGAAGTCATATGCAAACTTTGTTAGCCAGAGTTCCTTAGTGTTGGCCTGTACTTCAGAGAAGTAGATGCCAAACAAGAGCGGTCCCAGGACTGAACCCTGAGGTACTCCACTTGTCTCTTGTCTGGAGCTGGATTTGGAGTCGGCTACTTTCACAGTGTGGTTTCTATCAGTAAGCCAGTTAGCAACCCATTGGGTAACGTAGGGATTAATGCCCAGCTTAGTAAGTTTATCTATGATTCCAGAGTGGGGGATGGTATCATAGGCCTTGGCAAGGTCTAAATAGGCTGTGTGGACCACCTTACCCTTGTCCATGGCTCTGGAGACTGATTTGAAGAAGTCAAGTCAGGTTGAGGAGACAAGATTGGCCCTCACGAACCCAAACTGAGTGTGGTCCAGTGTTTGAAGGTTGCCAATGTCTTTGTTTATAAGTTCCATGATAATACGCTCCATGGCCTTGCAGATAAGGCTTATCAGACTGATGGAACAGTAGTTTCAGGGATCCAAGGTGGATCCCCCTTGTGGAGTGGGATAACTGTAGCTTTGCGCCAATCAGTGGGCACAAAACCTGAGGTGATGCTATGATTAAACATGACACTTAGGTGAGGTGCCAGTTCATATTGTAGTTCATGTAGTACACAGCCTAGGATGTCATCTTGTCCCATGGATGCTGTATTCTTAGCTTTGGAGAGTGCGCATTTTACCTGTGTGGCTGTTATTACCGGAATTTTGCAATCCTCCGATATTGAGATGGGCCATTTAGTGGGTGAGAGGGGGGTGAAGTTGGCACTGAATCGATCTGCCAGGATATTGGCAATATCCTTGGGATCAGTATATTTAATGCCATTCTGTTTTAGCTCAGAGCAGATCTGAACATTGCCATTTAGATTCTTGACATAGTTATAGAATGCCTTGTGGTTGTCTTTGGAATCTTTGGCAATTTTATTTTCATAACTAGCTTTGGAGGATTTTATGAGGGATCTCCGTTTCTTACTGAGGCTGGTAAGGGAGTTTTTTGCATCCTGGGATTTTCCTCTTTTCTGCAACAGTTTCTTCCTTTTGTTGTAAAGTTTGTTTATGGCAGGGGACCACCAGATTGGCTTCCTTTTTTTGGATGAGAGCATCTTGGTTCTATTTGTGATGGCACGATTCATGCATGAGTGTATGTGCTCATACAGTGCCTTAGTGTAGGATTCAGCAGTTGAACTTTCAGTTCCCGTCTGCATGGGTGTCATGAAGTTTGTCACTTCTGACTTGAGTAGCATGAAGTTGGCTTTGGAGAAGTTTTTTATGGAGGTTTCCTTACTGGGGGGTGGCGGTGGGATGTGGATGTTAAGGGTGATTAGCATATGGTCAGACCTGACTAACGAGGGAGTGACCATAGGTATGGAGCATTGATTTCCCATGTTGGTAATGACCAGGTCTAGGATATTGGAGCCCCTGGTGGGACTATGGATTAGTTGATCCAGGGCGTTGGAATTTATGAATTCCAAGAACCGTTGGGCAAAGGTGTTGGTACATGAGTAGTTTTCCCAGTTAATGGCAGGGTGGTTAAAATCACCCAGTATTAGGGTGTTTGGTTCTATCTTAATATTTTCCAGTATGTTTTGAAAGGTGTAGTGAGAATCTTGGGGTATGGTGGGGGATCTGTAGCAAGCTACAGTTTGGATTGCAGTCTTACCTAGTGTTAGTTGCACCTGGAGAATTTCAGATGCATTGTGTTGGGCAACTAGCCTGGTGGTGTGAATATCCTTGGTGAATATTGACACTCCTCTACCTTTAGTGTTTCGGTCCTGGTTTGGTGGCTGAAAAGTGTGGTAAGATTTGTAGCCTGGTATTGCATGGGTGCGCTCTGGAACCTTGAACCAGGTCTCAGTTATTGCACAGATATCGATGTTCTCCATTTTTAGGAGTGCCTCGAGAGTGTGCATTTTGAGGTTTAGACTTCTAACACTGAGTAGCATTACTTTCAGATTTTGCATGCTTGTACCTGTTATGGTGGTGGTTTTGTCCTTTGAACTTTGCCTAAAAAAGGCACTATAGGGGTGGCAAGAGCCTTAGCCAGTAACTTGAATCCCAGGAGCGACAGGTGCAGACCATCTCTGGCAAAGCATCGTGGTCTGTCAATCATGTCATCCCAGGCAGATAGATACTGGATCCCCTTTGAATGACACCAGAAGCTTAGCTAATTGTTGAAGTCAATCATTTGTCCTTATATTGTGGTATCATTCTGGGTGAAGGCAGGATGCTACTCAGGGATAGGGTCATACCTACCTGGGCCCCATGATCCGAGAGCTCTTCCATGTCTCTTTTCATGTAGTCCAGGGATGTATCTCTCAAGTCATTCACTCCAACATGGACAATGACAGAGTCATATTTGTACTTGTTATGGAGTGACTTGAGTGCATGTGTTATGTGGCGGATCCTGGCACCCGACAGGCAGCTGACTGTAATTTTTTCCTTGTTCAACCTGGTGAGAGGGACATCAGTGTGCCGGACTACAGAGTCACCTATTGACTAAAGTGTTAGGTACATTGTCTTGCCTTAGGGGCTGTTGCTGGGTGGCACACTGGTGTTGTGAACTATGTGACACTTTGGTTGTGATTGGTGTTTGTTTGCGTTTCAGCTTCAGAGGTCCTTGTTGCTTGGGTAGGTTACAGTTAAGGGCCTCTGCATATGTGGATTTAGTGTTGCTATATGTGGGTGTTGGTGGTGTGGGTTTAGAAGGGCTATGTGTTGCTTGAGGTGTAGTGTGGGTGTTAACCTTCTCCTCTTGACTGTCTAGCACAATCTTGGGTGGAGAGAGCTTTGCTTCCATTTTGGCTATGTAGGTGCATCTCTCACAGGATGTAGTGTTGGGTGGTAGGAGGAGAGGGTTGTCTGTGTACATGAGGCAATTTCTGCATTGCCCCAGTATGCTTAGATTCACCAGGTGGACAGGATAAATCACCAGAAGCTGACCCTTGGACATGCCTGGTTTGGTGTTTTTTTTTTTTTTTGTAAAGTACAGGAGCTGTTTTCCCTTACCTTAGCAAGGTACTTTGCAGTTATAGGCAGTTTAGTGCCTACTATTAATTTCTCCTTATTAACAAGGAGAGTTGAGTGCTTGTAGCAGTTTAAGGCTTCCTAGTGCTTTCCAGCAGGTATTAGAGAAAGTGCTAGTAACAGGGATGCTTAAAGGTAAGATGAAAAAAGGCCTGCAAAGCCCAAGAAAGAAAAATCTAGTTATGCACTTAATTTATCATGCCAATTCTGGGGTAACTTTTTTACAGGAAACCCATTAAACAAAAGAACAATGGGAAACAAATAAAAATAAAAAGTGGCTACAACAAATCATAGCAGCAGGGAACAGCACATCATCCAAAGGAACCACAATAATAATCAAAAAGTCATTTGAGGGTAAAGTACTGAAACATAATGTGGACCCAAATGGAAGATGGTATTACTTTACATGCACTCATCCACAATATAAAAGACACTACTATTTTTAAAGTTATATGGTCTATGCATGAACCAACAAGCTTTCTTATATAAAATACATAACCTAGTGATGAGATCTCCTCATCACCTGTTTATATAATAGGAGGGGATTGGAATATGACTATTAACCATGATAAATATAGAACAAATAAAAACAACAAACAATTATCTCAAGTCACAAACATACTATCAGAACTAATAGAGGATTTTAACCCGATTGATCGGGCATAGAGCAGACAAACTAGTCAGTAAATACACCTACTTTTCCCCATGCCATAAATCGTGGTCCAGAACAGATATAGTTCTAATTTCCCCAAGTCATAGCCAATAATGAAATTATATACAAATCTGAGCCCAGATCCATCTCGGACCACTCGAAAATTGGTATTATAATAAAAGAAGCAAAATCCAAACACCCCACACATACCAGATCTAGCTGGTCATTAAATCCTAACTTAATTAAAAAAAAGAAGTTGCACAAGAAATTATAAATACCCTCAATCACCTAAACAATACTATTACAACAAACATAATACCCTATGATGTTCAATGGGAAGCAACCAAATCTGTACGTAGAGGAATACTAATACAAAAACCATTACTGTATAAAAAAAATAAACAAAGGAAAAATAAGTAATATAGAAAAAAAACTAAAAGAACTAGAGTTAGAACTACAAAAAACACTCCCTTGATCTAGAGAAACAAATGATAAACCGGCAAAAACAACTATATGAGCTACAAACACAACAATACTCTATCATGGAAATAAAACTACTACACAAATATGTGGAGTGGGCTCAAACCCCATCACAAATGCTAGCAAGAATCATTAATGCTAAAAATGCCCCCATCAAAATAAATGAAATAATCTACAAAAATAAAACCCTAAACTCAGATAATGAAATCAAAAAGGGTTTCGAGGAGATTTATCAAAGCCTGTATGGCCCACAAGAACAATCCCAGGAATCTGCTTATCAACAATTCATTAAAGATTTAAAATTCCCACTACTAAGTGAACAACAAACCAGTAATCTAAAACTCCCCTTAAGGGTGAAAGAAATTATAATAGCTATAAATAAGCTGAAACCTGGGAAGGCACCAGGTCCAGACAGCTTTGTGGCAGAATTTTATAAGGAATTTAAGATACAAATTGCTTCTATCCTATGAAGAGTGTACAATTATATTACAGAATTTGGGATCACTGACCTTTATATAAATAACGCAAAGACTACTTTTATTGCAAAACCAAACTCAGATGCCACAAACCCTAACAATTATAGACCTATAGCTATTATGAACATATATATAAAAATACTATCAACAATATTAGCAAGCAGAATTAAGCAAACACTACCTCATATAATATTCTCAGAGCAATTGGGTTTTATGAGCCATAAGCAGGTGTGAGGCAATACTCTCACAATAGACTCCTTAATCCATCTCTTAGCTAAAGATAGATGCCCACGATATGCAATGGCAGTAGATGCATCTAAAGCCTTTAATAGGGTAAACTTAAGCTTCCTATTTAAACTACTACAACAGTTTAATATACCACAGGAATACATAAATATGGTTAAGACTCTATATGGAAATGCAACTACTCTACTTTACATAAACAAAAGATAAGCAAGACCAATTAAAATTATAAATGGTACTCGACAAGGATGCCCACTATCCCCCTATTTGTTCAACATATACATTGAAGCACTACTTTTAGAAATATCACAGAGAACATATCACCACCTCATGTAAGTTTCCAAAATCCAAATAAATACACAGCATTTGCTGGCGATTTAAATATATACTTTGACCTACCAAACACTGATCTAGGGAAAATCCTAGATTCTATAGAGAAGTTCTCCAAAGTATCAAACTATGAATTAAACCCAAACAAATCTATTATCTTCCCATTAACCTCCCTCAGTCACAATGAATTATATTTTCTGGAAACAAAAATTAAAGTAAACTACTTCCTAAAGTACCTGAGTGTACTTTTCGATCACTCTCAAGAGGACACATTGAATAATAATCTAAAGAAAAGAAAACATGGGCAAATATGGTAAATGACATAAACAGATGGAAAGACTTAAATGTATCCCCCGTCTAAAGCAGCAATAGTAAAAATAAATATTCTCCCAAAAATTCTATACCATCTAAATGCTACCATTATTACTGTACCAAATAATGTTTTTAATAAAATGAAAACTCAGTTAGCTAAGTTCATCTGGTTTCCTAAAAGTACTAAAATAAGGTATTGTAGACTATTACTACCTAAAAAAGGGAGGCCTTGGATTACCAGCCTTCCAACTATACTATGAGATCAAAAGTGCTAGTTGTGTTACCCCAATAACAAATTATGATCCAACAAACAAAGAATGGCAACCACTGTGGATAAAACTTCATCACCAGCACCTACTCTCAACAAACATCAATCCAAGACCCTTTTTTTTTTGAACCATAGAATCCTTAAACCATTAAAAGTCCACCCACTAATCAAAAGTAAAATTAAAACCTTCCAGAAACTAGTAACTTCTCTACAACTCAAAGAAATCCTCACATTCCTACAACCAATCCACCTCAGTCCAAACATAAAGCTAACAGACTCTATGCTCAATCTAGATAATTATCCTATAATAAAAAAACTGCACAATTTGGGATTTCGACCTACTAAAAAACTTTTTGATGGACAACATTAGGTTTACCTTAAAAGTAAGTAAGAAATACAATATAATAATTGGGCAAATACTACTCATAGTTAACTTGATAACCTCTAACATTGTAATAGGCGATCAGGACATCTCCTTGGTACAACAGATTCTAAAAATGTTGATTCTCAAGTCCAAAATGTTATCCAGTGCTTACAAACTAATAACAAAAATCAAGTAGCAAAACACATTTCTACACACAAAATACAACAACATTACAGCAAAACAAAAAATAAAAGCTATAAAACACACCTTGAAATTGTCCCCCTTTAAAAATTAATTTACACCCAAATTATGATAAATAAGAACGCCTATCATACACCTGACCTACTAAATAAAATTAATCCCACTAATTCACCATACTGTCCATTTTGTCCCACAATAATAGCAGACACACTGCATATTTTCTGGAGCTGCAAAAATGTTTATAAGTTGTGGTGCTCATTAATATCCAAACTGGAAAAAAAATGGCTATACAAAGACAATTCTGTCATGGGAAACAACAATACTTCATATAATGCCAGATAATCTCACATTTATAGAAAAACACATAACAATAACACTATGCGCTCTACTGAAATTTTACATAGCAAAAACTTGCTTGATAGGTCAAAAATTTCTTGGGAAGACTTCAAAATCCTAGCCACGAAATACATACTAGCAAGTAAATTGATTACAAAAAATCCAAAGAAACTCATATACTACCAGAAATATTGGAAAAAAAACTAATAGATATTTTAACAGAAAAATACATTCTAAACAATGAAGGAGCAGGCCTCAGATTGTAATACAAAGGACTGTATAATAATTAGCCCACTTTTGGAAGACTTACAAGCTGTATCATTTAAAATGCCTTAATAGAATAAGTTGATGCTAAGTTGATATCATAATATAAATAGTGTATTTAGTTAGGATGTGTTAGTATACATGTATAAATATAGTAGTAGTTGGTCAGCCTAAATAAAGTATACACAATTGCATGGTTTGATCTGTTTTAAAAATAGTAATTCAAGGTACAAATAGTAATACCAAGTAATGAATAGTCCAAGTGTTGTATACTCTCTAGTTAACTTACTGTTGCTCTGTAATAAGCCTTATTCAGTCAATTGTTAACATTGTTGAACATATTCATATGATCTGTATTGTTTTAAATCAAGTGAAAACAGTAAAAAGTATATTTGAAAAAAAAATCTAAATGGACTAAAATGCATAGATGTTGGGGGGGGTCTGCATCTGAATATGATTAAAGTAAGTTTTGGAAGACATAAATATTAGCTTCAACCCTTTCCTTCCACATTCATTTTAAAAATTAACATTACCATATTTTCCCTGCTATAAACTGCTCCCTGTTTTGCAGAAGGTCCCTTGTTTTGCTCATACATTTGACCTATCTGTCATAAATGGTTTTAATCATCTGGTGAACCACAAATGATTGCTGTTAGATAATAATGCCAGTAATTGCAATCCCATATTTCACATTGCTTAGAAAATGCATGCTAGTGCCACACATATTTTCCAATTAACTTTTTTAAGCGAAATAGCCTAAAATTTAAAAATTACACATTCCCCATTATTTTTTTTTGTTCAGTATTCTTGAGCAAATATGTTAACACCTATGATTTAGTAAAATCCTTAGGATCTTTTCTTAATATATATTATTGGGTCTTCCAGGCTCAGTTGTTGATTGAGGTGTTATCATAAGCCATACCACATTAAGCATAAAGCCTAGTTAATGAAGATGAAAGAAACAGGTGTGGTAACACCTCAACAGTTTACTTACTAGTGCCTAAGCTAGTTTGATCACATGAATCATGTCTCTATGTAATATTATAAATATGTTTATTGATACTATATATGAAACGGGTGACTGTTTCCACTTACATTAAAGTGTATGTATATAAACATTATGGTATATGCATTCAATTACATTTGGATCTCAGAAGTTATCTTAATGAATTCTATGAAATGATAGCATTCTTTAAAAGGCAGTGACTATTGTGACTGCATATACTCTTTGAGTTGGTATATAATTTCCCATTCTAATGCTTTGTTCTGTATAAGATACACAACAATAGGTACAAGTTTACTGTCATTTTTCTGTTGACATACCCCAGACTGTCCACCTGCCTAAACTTTAATATTTGATTCAAGTAGGCAGCAAAATCAATTTGCTGCAGCAGGTTTAGAAAGATACTGTTTCCATAATAGCAACATTCTGAACTCTTAAATATTGTCACCATCTTCAGTTAGGAAGAGGAGAGCAGAGTATTTTAATTTTCACGCTAACAGGAGTGTGAAGATATGTGAAGGCTGCCAGCCTAGCTAGATATGATTTTGTAGATAATTCTGTCATTTGTAAGTATTAATGCAAGCCACATGCTTGTTCTCTTCATTAAATGTTGAACTTCAAAAATGTAACCACATTGCACTCTTCTGGAGGAAAGCTGATAAGTCAAGCATTGTATAATTGTTTGATCTGAAAACTCGGAACCGAGATGTCTGGATGAAGGAATTCTTGCTATTGTTTTGAGACCAGAGTTAATTGCTAGAATTTGCATGTATAATGTCTTTTATTGCTGTAGCTTCCTGACCAGGTGCAAGATCAAAAGGGCTGCTAAACTCTGAGTTTCTCTTAGCCTGGGAACCAGAAAAAATTATGTAATCTGAAATTACTCAGAGTAGTACTGTGCTATCAATTTAAGGACAGAGAGACTCAGAGCATTTTGCATTTGTCTTCAGAACATCCAACTCACCAGCACTCTGCCTGTGTCTGTATGTAAGTAGGATCTTAGACTTTAGTGTTTGCTCTTAGAAATAGCTAGGAAATAGGACGATTAGACTAGTTGTTTTCTGTATTGATGTCAGAACTATTCTACTGTATTATTTTAAGCATTTTCCTGTGATCTCTGAACTCTTGACTAGCACTGTGTAGTAAGAAGGATTGCCTTATGTTTTAATTATTTATTATTAAATATTTGTAAACCTTTCAACTGTGGTTGTTTTGTGTAGAGATAATTTAAGCTCTAGAGTACATTGCATGTATATAGTGATACTGTACTAAGCTGAAGGTTTTAGCTTGACCACTAGGCTGAGATCTGGATCCTATATCTGTGCCAGTGGTGAGTCTTATTGGGGATCTGGAGAGAAATAGAGAAATAAGCCCCAGACTGACTGTGATCTCTGTGTGCTTTTAAGGAAATTTGTACTTTACTGTTATCCTTCCCAATGTGGATGCCCCTCACCGGTGTTAGTGGTGAGCATTGAGGCTCCTTGATTTCCTGGCCAGTATGGAGTATGATTATGGATTACAAATGAGGAGGTCAAGGAAAAAATTATTTCCCAGAATACAGAGATAATTATGAGAACACTAATGTCAATTGCTATATTTTTAAGCATAACCCCAGGATGTTTTGAATAATGCATGTTTCAGCTCACACCAGGAATAATGGCACCTACTCCTGGCTTGATAGCATGGATGTTAAAGCACAAGATTATCAACTAGTAGACCTGGGTTTGAAACCTGGCTGGGGAACAACTGGCAGAGTCTGTAAAGAAGAAAGGCCTGGCAATCTACTTCTGTAATATGCCATGAAAACACTATGGATCTTCGCACAGAGTCGTCATGAGCTGACTTTGACTTAGGGGCATTACTTACTTTCTTAATAGCACCTAATTCAGGATCATAATATAGTTGATTTCCAGAGCTAATACTTTGCAAGCTGAATCTCTCTCTTTCTCTTTCACTCAAAGATGAAATTTTAAATTACTAGTTAATGTATCAGGCAACTCATGTGTCTTTGTTTTTTAAGACTTGCAAATAAATATTGTGAATGTGTACAACAGTACCTTAACAGTTTGCAGCATATCATCCTATTCCAGAGTCACAAGGGACCAGCCAAAGAAAGCCATCAGGGAGTAATTACTAAGATCAAAATAATAATAATAATAATAAAACAATCCACTAGCCTCAGTGAGATCTTCTCTGCAGAGGCTTGATTCAGACACATTATTTGTTTACTGGTCAGAGACCACAGCTCCAAAAAATGCCAGCATTACTAATGTATTTTAACCTTAAGGACAAGAATCATTATGTCTTTCCAGTTTGAGAGACTTTAGCAGATTCACTGATAAATCTTGTAAAAGTCTACCAGCTAATGGAGATGTTTGCTGCTCTTCCAATCAGCTACTTTAGACTGAGAACATTCCCAATCATGAGTGCATTCTTATTATTTCAGAATAGATGTACCTGAATACTTATTGAAATGCCTCAATACAGCAATTATTTTTTAATGAATAGCAGGTGTAGATCATGTTACAGAGGTAAGGTCTTATCCAAGTCTATGAGGACATGGGCACACTGAGGGACATGAGCAGAGAATGTAATATGATTCTTATGATGTCTGTTTATTTATTTGTCATTTTATGAGTCATTGATTATATGGTTAATTATATCTAGTGGCAGAGTTAAAGAATTTTCCCCATACCTGTAATCCTATGTATAAATGAAAAAAAATGTATTGGTAGGTATGAAAGAGGAGGAGCTCTGTAAACAACTATGTCATTAATGTAATTGAACTGTATTTTAGCAGCATCACTAATATTCAAATATTGCATATGCATACCAGCTGGTTTTAAGTAAATACAGAGAAAAAACTTTATTTTGATGCGTGGGTATTGTCTTCCAACAGAAATGAGGAACAAATACCATGATATGATTGTTACTTTTTCCTGTCAGGTGGCTACATCTAAAAAAAGGATTATAAAAAAAAAAAAAACTTAAAAAATTTTCCTTTTAAAGAAACAGATAAGGACATTACAAATATTTTATCCAGGAATGGTAGATGTGCTTAGTCAGAAAATGTAGTGAGTCAGGAATTAACACTCCTGTCTATTACAGCACTATGGTGCTTGTACTTAAAGCCTGGTATCCAAACTTAGGCAAAGCATGCATCAGTGGAGGTAGCTCACCTGCAATGCTGGGGAAATACAAATAAATATATAATAAAATAGCTGGTTAAAATAAATAATGACAGATACAGCACCACAGGCAAAGAAGTAGAACATTTTCAAATAAACTGTAAACATGTAAAACTAGTTCTAAAAATGGTGTCAGGGAGGGGGCGGTCTGATCAGCAAAATTACAGCAAACCAAAAAAAAATCATTGGTTCTCCAAAAGCATAAAGCACTCTGTATATGAGGGAGTATATTGCCTCAGAATTTCATCTCACAGGTATTACAGTAAGCTATCATTGTTTAGATCATTTAGTTCATCTGAGGTGTTACAGTTAAAAAATACCAGGTCTGTAGTGTAGTGCCTCAAATGATTCTTTTTTGGCAGAGTTCATACCTCAGTAAGCCAAATAACAACAGCCCAACAGAAGAAGCTATATATAAAAGTTTTTGCCTGCAGGCACTTTAAACAAACAGACTATATTTCATTAAAGTCATTAGTTTAATTAGGTTTGGGTGTACATACATGCAAAAATAACCAGGTATCACTTGTATTTCAAAGCAAGATGCTATAATCCCTTATAGTATGTATTGCAATGTACTGACTCATACAATAGTAAACTGTGTACCAGTGTACTGCAGAGCAGGTTACTAGATGCTTGTAGTTAACAGTCAACTAGAAAAGGTATGTTTTAATGAATAAGAGCTCACTATATTCAAATGTTCACCCATATTAGCTTCTTTCTTCACACATACTGTATTTAGGGGACAAAAATATAATATAAGAGCTCATTTAAATAGCTGTTGATTCAAATGGTATGCATATAGCCATTAAAATCAGCACAGTATGAAGATTTTTTAATGTTTTATAAACAATCGTAATCCATGCCTTCTCCAGAAATGCAGGGTTCCAGTAGGATAAGCCAGTGGTCCATTACACAGTCTCAGCCTGGTGCAGCCAATTGGGCAACAGAAAAGGGAGGAAGGGGTGGGACAGGTGTGGGGTCAATAATGTACAATGCTCATGCCATGCTATTTGCAAGACAGGACAGAGCACAAACTGGTCTTCCCAGTAAGAATCAATGAGGTAAGTAAATTAAAAGCAAAATAAAGGGCAAATGGGGTTTAATTTAGTGAAGCAGTAGTTTTGTAGTGGCATGTAAATGCAGTATGTAGTTGGTTTGGATAAAAAGTTAGGCCTATTGAGGTGGTCGGTATACATAGATTAAGGTAGACTGAGCTTCAAAGGTAGGACAGTGCAAGAAATTACAGTTCTGGATCTCCTTGTTTTTATTCCAACTATGTGACACATAAGGGAAGCAAAACCTGCAATATATTCTGCATGAAAATATGTGGATTCCTTCATTACCAAACAGAAATCTAATCCTTAAACAAGACATTTAAAATAATCCTAAAACTTGCTGCTTACCTCTCAGAAAAAAACAGTTTAATTTGTCACTCTCTGTACTTATAAAATGAATGTTATATCAAGCATAAATGTCTTCTGAATATGCAAACTGAGCAGCAGTAGTTTCAGTCAAAGCAGTGTGCATTTATCACATTCCATACAATTATCTCAGTATGTATATGGCCTGCTGTCATGCCTCCCTCAAATGTTAACCTGGAAGAAGCACCATAAAGGATTCCTTTCTTCTTATTATTAAAACAATGTGTTTCTGTGTCCACAATATCCTGTGATGGCCTGTACTTCACTGGAGTCTAAGGTACTTTGTAAACAGTAAGAGTTATAAATATGCAGGTTAATTTATTGAAAGTATACAGCAGGTATGATTTTGTTATAAATTGATATCAGATATTTCTTTCCTGTGACTGTGTGTTTGTGTGTGAATGTGGAGGAAAAAAGAGACTCTGTTTTAGTGTAAGACAAGGACCAAGTTAAGTATAAATACAAATATTGTGTGATGTTTTAAACGGGTTCCTATCACATAGTCGAACTTTACAAGTTCAGACCACATATGGTCAAAATCATATTTTCGAATTTGTAAAAGTTCGAGCGTATGAATGGAAATCTTCCATTCATTTCAATGTGGTGCGATCTCGGAGTTGCTATATTTAAGTAGCCGGGGGTGTGGGGGGGGGGGCGCAGCAACAATTTATTTTTTTGTCCATTGTATTTTATTTTTTTTTTCAGTAGTCGAAGTTCTGTAACTTCAAACATAATGGTCTGACCATTAGGTGTTCAGAGTTATGGAACTTCGACTATCTGATATAGACCCGTTTTAAACATTACTTTCACTTCTAAATGTTTACTTTCTCTGTGCTGTTGCAGTTGATACTTGACTTTATCTTGTTGACTCCTGACACATGCCACACTTCCAGTTATAAACAGCTTCATACATAAACATTGGTTGAAATATGTATAGGCTTCCATAATATATTTAATACACAAATTATTTATTTATTTAGTTAGTTAATATTTGTTCACCAGGTGAGAGGACTGGTCTACTGACCCTTTTCAGCCACAATCTAAGCTCAAAGGACAGAAAATGCATTTCAGGCTTTTAATCAACAAGATTATATACAAAATGAGTGCATAGTTAAATTCAGAACATGGTAAGATTGAATGCAGATGGAGTAATATGAAAAGATCCAATCAGAGTGTAATGAAAAAAGATATATACAGCATGCAAGCTAAGATGTGCAGAGAGTACAATGCAGTCATACACATAATGTATAAACTCCTATATACATATGGATATTTGCATATAAGATACCACATTAAGAGGCTTTGAAAAGTTTATTAAATGTATTCTATTATACATGCTATGGGATGGTATGTTATCTAACCATTCTCATGGTAGTAGTTGTGATAGATTCAGTAAAGAGATAGTGTCTAAGTGCATCAAAGTTAAATGTTGAAGCTTTTAATGGATTCTTGATTTTTGATGTCTGCAGGCAAGTGGTTCCAAGTAGAAGATCACAGTCTAGAGAATGTTCTCTCAGCAATAACAATTTTAAATAGAGGGCATACTAGAGTGAAATTGTTGTCCTATATGTACTTCTGAGTATATAAGGGTTGTTTTATAAAGGTGATTTCATTCTTAAAGTGGACAATGATGGTATTTTGGCACCTTGTAAATTAGACTACTTAAGAAAAGTGGCCCTATGAGGCACTAAAAGCCATTTGGATTTTTTTTAGCAAATTGCAATGGTGTATGAGTGGATCTGCTAATAGAATGAATCAGCAGATTTTATTCTCAGCAGTCTGTATTCTGTGACTATTGTGGACTGAATGCATGATGAGAAAAGGAAGGACATATTAAAGTTTGGGTATTAAAATATTTTTAACAATGGCCATGCAAGCAGCAGGTAAAAGGAGGTGACTGATCTTGTAGCATAGTTTCAATTGAGCAGGGACATTATTAATTACAAAAGCTATGTATGTAGTAAAGAAAAGGTAGGGTGGAGCATCAGGCCTAGGTACCTCTGTTCCGAGACATTAGGTATTCTGTTTTCATTAAGATCTAGTAAGAGAACAGGCGGAATAGTGGGTAATTTCTTGGCTGAGGCAAAGACCATAGCATTGGTTTTCTTGGAGTTAATAAGGGCCAATTAGCAGTTTGTTAGTAGTGGGTCAGGTGCATAACTGAGTGATATTGTCCTATAACTTGGTTTGCAGGTCAGTGTGGCTAGTACTGTATTGCAGGAGTAGCATGCTATCTGCATACATTAGTCTAAGAATTGGCAATTCTAGGGGGAGACCATTAACAAAAAGAGAGAAGAGAAGAGAAGAGAAGAGAAGAGAATAAGACCTAGCACAGACCATTGTAGTACAACTGTATTAAGTTTACCAGCCATAGAGCATGGCATATTGCTATGGGCTTGGAAGGTTCTGTCTTTTAAATAGCTGCAAAGCCAGCAGATAGTATTATCTCCAAAGTTGAATTGTTTTGAGTTTGTTGAGAAAAAGGGTATTGTTGACCATATCAAAAGCCCCAGTCATGTCAACAAAGAGACCTGCAGTAATGCATTTTATTCATGTTACAGTAAGTGGTATTAGTGGCCATTACCAGGGCAGGAAAGGTACTGAAGGCATTGGAAAGCCATGCTGAGCATCACATAACAGGCCATAGCTGGTAATGCGCTTAAGGAGTTACTCATATAAAAGTTATTCAACTATTTTGGTAACAGGATACAGTGTAGAAATAGGACTATAATCCTTTAACCCATTAGAAGAAGTGCCTTTAGGTGGAGGGATTAAAACTGGATGCTTGATTGCTGGTGGCACAGTGTGTGAAGTGAGAGATGTTAAAGATATGAGTATGAGATTTAGCAATTTTTTTTCATCTACAAGACTTAGGAAGGTGGGATGAACATTGCTGAATTTAGATACTGAACTGTTGAGCTTGAGAAGTAGGGATTTGGTCTGTTTTGCTGAAATTTCAGAAAAAGTTAAATGTTGATGCATAAGAGGCTATAGGAGATGAAGGTTCTTGCTCTTCATTGGTTAGGGAGTAAATTGTCATAAAGGCTTTAGTTATGTCGGTTATGGTGGACTGCAAAAAGTGACCATAATCATTAGCAAAGGTTAATGATTCAGTCTTCATCCTTGGTAGCTGAAAAGTTATTTAATAGTTCATAGGTTCATAGGTTTATACTAGGCTATCTGCCCTAAGGCATTTATAAGCCTAGGCCAAAGTTTGTTGGCTTACGCCACCCCTTATATGAAAAAATACTGTGCCCATTAGTTTGTTGTGCCTCTGTCCAGCAGTGACACAGAGATGATTCCCGGGGTAAACCTACGATCTCCCATCCACAGGTCAAGATTTCTCTTGAACAGAGTCAGTGAGGTGCTCTGCCTCACATGGATCAGGATTTTATTCCACAGCATAGGGAGTCTCTGAGTGATAAATCTATCCCTCCAGCACGTCCTATTTATATCCGTGCTAAGGTTTAAGTCGCTTGCTCTAGTGGTTTTGGTGGATTTGGATTTTTGAGGTGGAGCATGTCCATTAATTCTGGGTTGGACATGGCCTTGTATGTCAGGCACATGTCACCTCTGAGCAGACGGTATGCGACTGAATAGAGCTGGAGTTTCTTCAATCTGGCAGCATATGACAGGTTTTGGAGTCCCTTTATCCTTTTGGTGAGGAACTTTTGGGGTCTCTCCAATTGCTGCAGATGTCGGGTGAGATACATCCTGAATGGGGCATTGTACTCAATCATTGGTCTGATAAGTGAAGAGTACAGGGGAACAATGACCTCACTAGATCTGGATGTGAATCCCTTCATGATCAGGTGGGCAATGTAGAAGGTCTTTCTAACCACTTTAGCAACGTGAGTGTCAAAAGAAAGGCCACTGTCAACCTGGGTCCCCAGGTCCCTGATAACCTCTTCTGTGCTTAGTGGATTGCCGCCTATATGGTAGCTTGGGGTTACCTTGTTTTTCCCGAAGGGTATGACTATACATTTTTTGGTGTTTAACTTCAGGCCATGGCTCTGGCACCAGCTATCTGTTTCCATGAGTCCATTCTGAAGGATATCCATGTCCGATGCACTTTCCACTATGGCTCCCAGTTTGCAGTCGTCTGCAAACTTTGCCAGCCAAAGTCCTCCCATGTTGGCCTGTACTTCTGAGAAGTAGATGCCGAACAATAGGGGGCCAAGGACCGAGCCCTGTGGGACACCACTTGTGACCGGCTTGGAGTCTGACATAGCGCCAGCAACTCTAACCCTGTAGGTTCTGTCCTTAAGCCAGTTTGCAACCCATCTTGTGACATATGGGTTTACATTTAAGCTGGTAAGTTTTTCTACAATACCCGAGTGAGGTATTGTGTCGAAAGCCTTTGCAAGGTCAAGTTAGGCTGTATGGACTGACTTTCCCTCATCAATGGCCTTGGTGACTGTTTCGAAGAAGTCGACCAAGTTCAAAAGGCATGATCTGCCCTTGACGAAGCCAAACTGGGTCGGGTCCAATGTCTGCAAGTCCCCCATATCTTTGTTTATAAGCTCCATTATGATCCTCTCCATAGCTTTGCAGACTAGACTTGTTAAGCTTATGGGGCGGTAATTACCAGGGTCTGTAGAGGCACCGGCTTTGTGGTGGGACCACAGTTGCCGTACGCCACTCCTTGGGCACGTATCCTGTGGTAAAGGCTGAGATTAAACAGCTGCCTTATGTGCGGGTTTAATTCCTCATTTAGCTCGTGTAGCACACAGCCGGGGACACCATCCGGTCCCATTGATGCTGTGTTTTTAGCTTTAGAGAGAGAAGCTTTCACCTACACATTTTAGATGTCTGGGAGGCTACACTCCACTGGGATAGTTATCTCTCCTTTAGGGGGGGAGAGGGGGTTGAAGTTTGAACTGAACCTGTCTGCCATTATGTTGGCAATGTCTGTGGGTTCAGTGATTTTTGTATCATTTTGGTCTAATTCTGAGCATATCTGGGAGTTTCCACCCAGGTTCCTAACAAGCTGAAAAAGGCCTTATGATTGTCCTTTGAATCCATGGCAATTTTTCTCTCAAAATTGGCCTTAGTTGATTTTATGAGTGCTCGTATTTTTTTACTAATAATGATCAGGGGTGACTTCCCTTTTATGGATTTTGTTCTATCATGTAATAGCTTTCTCCTCTTATTGTAAAGTTTGTTAATGGCTGGGGCCACCAGACTGGATGTTTGCCCTTTGTGGAAAGAGTCTTGGTTTTATTTGGGATTGCCTGATCCATGCAGTCCTGGAGGTGTTCATAGAAGGCATTTGTAAGGGCTTCCGCAGCTTGGGTTGTAGTTTCCACTGGCTCAGGGGCCTTGAAGGATACCACACCAGTCTTGAGTAGTGTGAAGTTTGCTTTAGAGAAGTTCTTCACTATGGTCTTTTTTGTTTGGGGTGGGGGCGGGATGTGGATTTCCAGTGAGATTAGTTTATGATCAGATCTCACCAATGAGGGATATACTTCCGTGTGGAGCATTTTGTCCCCATGTTTGCGATAATGAGATCTAGTATATTTTCTCCTCTCATGGGAACAGTGACTAGCTGTTCCATGGCATTTGAATTTATGAACTCCAGGAACCGTTGGGCTAGAAAGTTAGGGCTTGAGTAATGTTCCCAGTCTATATTCGGGTAGTTGAAGTCACCCAATATGATGGTGTTTGGAGATACATTTATACCCTCCAGTGTCTTCAGGAAGGCTGTGTGGGGTTCCTGAGTTTGAGAGGGTGGCCTGTAGCATGCTACAATTTGTAGAGCAGTTTTGCCTATGGTTAGTTGCACCTGGATGGTTTCGAGCTTCGTGTGTTGCCACCAACCTGGAGGTGTGGGTATCCTTTATGAATATGGATACACCCCCTCCTTTTGTGGTGTGGTCTGGGTTTTGGGGCCGGAATGCATGATATGAGGTAAAACCTAATAGTGCTGGGGTGCTCTCAGGAGCCTTGAACCAGGTTTCAGTTACAGCACAGACATCGATGTTCTCCATACTGAGAAGGGCCTCGAGTGCGTGCATTTTGAGATTTAGACTTCTGGCATTGAGCAGCATTACCTTCAGTTTCTTCCCATTTTTGTTTTCTAGGGTGTTAGGTTTAGAATTTGAGCCTTGCCTAAAAAAGGCACTATGGGGGTGGCAAGAGCCTTAGCCAATATCCGGAATCCCAGGGGTGACAGGCTTTTCCAGTATTTGTTGAAATTCTAGTTTCTTTCATAGGTTCATAGGAGCATACTAGGCTAACAGCTTAAGAGCCCTTAGAAGCCTAGCCATTATTACCCACATTTTACCCAATTTTCCATCTCTAAGGGCTAGATGATGGCTTAGGTTTATGCCTATGCCTTTGAGTATTTTAAAACTGCTCCTGTCTTTAAGGGACATGGGCGCCACCTCAGGAGTGAATTTGCATTTCCCCATGCATTGATCCAAACTGTATTTGAAGAGGATCAGGGAAAAGCTCCGCTTTATGTGAATAGGAAGCCAATTCCAAAGAAAGGGTAATCTCTGAGGTGTGTATCTGTCTCTCCAACATGTTTTGTTCATGTCACAGACCAGGTTTAGATCCCTTGACTTGAGTGACTCTCATGCAGATTGACTTTTGAATGTGTAACATTTCAGGGGATGGATTTGTGATGGCCTTATAGGTTAGACACAGATCAGCCTTTAATAGTCAGTAGGAAACAGAATAAAGGGATAGGGCTTTTAGCCTATGTGCATAGGACATGTTGTTTACACCCTGTATTTTTTTTGTAAGGAATCTCTGAAGCCACTCCATCTGTTGCAAGTGTCTGGTCAGGTACATGCCAAAAGGTGCACTGTAATCAATTGTTGATCTGATGAGGGCTGAGTACAGTGGGACTATAACGTCACTGGATTTGGATGACATGCCTTTACTTATAAGCTGTGCCACATAGAAGGACTTCTTCACCACTGTGGACACATGGCAGTCAAAGTTCAGGCTACTATCTATCTGTGTACCTAGATCTCTCACCTCTGAGTCCACTCTTAGGGGTGTGCTATGAACTTTGTAATTTGCAGGGGTATTTGACTTCCCAAATGATATGATTATGCACTTTATCCACCTGGTGCTGTAGGGATTTATGCTCAGTTTTGTGAGTTCATCTGTAATACCTGAGTGGGGAATTATGTCAAATGCCTTAGCCAGGTAAAAGTAATCAGTATGCACTTTTTTACCCTCATCCATGTCCCTAGTGACTTTCTCGAGGATGTCCACCAGACTGACCAGTCATGACCTGAACTTGACAAAGCAGAACTAGGTTAGGTCCAGTGTTTGGTGGTTTCCTATGTCATTATTTATCAGGTTCATGATTATTCCTTTCACAGCCTTGCATATAAGATTAGTCAAATTTATGGGTCTATAATTTTCTGGTTCTGTTGATAGTCCCCCTGCATGCAGAGGGATGACTGTTGCTGTTCGCCATTCCACAAGGATAAAGCCAATCTGGGGGCTATGAGAGATCCTGGAGGACATAACAGGTCCTGTTTCAAGCTATTTAATAGGCATCCTGGAATATTGTTGGGACCCATCAAAGCTGTGCTTTTAGCTTTAGAGTATAGTGGCAACCTGTTCTTTGGTGATAACTGGTAGAGGAATGGTGAAAGGCTTTTATTGGGGGGAAGGGGGGGCAACTGGAGTTGAAGGAGAGGTGAAATCTGAGCTGACTTTATGGGCCAGCTGGACCAGCACATTGTTATATCTTCTGACTGAGTATATGTGATGCTTTGTTCAACTAATTCTGCACATTGCTGGGTGTTGACCTTAAGATTGCAGGCATAACTGAAAATACCTTATGGTTATCCTTAGCCTGGGTGGCTACTTTTTTCTCAGACTTTATTTCTGAAGACTTGACTAGTCCCCTGTTCTGCTTGTTTACAATAATAAGGGACATGTTGCTGTGTTGTACACATTCTCTCTTACTTCTCTATAACATTTTCTTTCTTTTGCTGTACAACCTGTTTATATCAGAAGTCCACCAGGGTGGTTTGTTTTTTTCAGTTTGTCCTAAGCTTATTTCAGTCTGGTACTGCCATTTCTGTGCAGTTGATTATGTTGTTGTACAGGGCTTTTGTGCATGCCTCCTTATAGGCTTCTGTGTTTTCTGGATTTGGGGGTGCTTGCAAACTAGCTATGCCACCACTTAATAGGAGATAGTTTTTCTTAGAAAAGTTCTTAAAGGTTTTAAGGTGAGGTGGATGTTCTAGTTTTATAATTATTTGAAGGGAAACCACATTGTGATCTGATCTATCGAGTGAGGACATCACACTTGGGGGGAGGTTGCAATGCTCTCTCATGTTTGTGAGTACCAGTCTATGATGTTTGTACCCCTAGGGGAAGTGGAGACTAGCTACTTTAGGGCATTTGCATAGACAAAGTCTAGAAATCAAGTAACCAAGCCCAACAGTGAAAATACCGTTCAATGAAAGCGCTTACATTTGTTTATTAAAATACTATTTTGTGGCTTTGGTGCAGCATTTTTTTCTTCTTGCAAAGTCTAGAAATATTTGAGTCTGCATGCTAGTGATCATGTATGCTTCCCAGTTAATGGAGGGGTAGCTGAAATCATCCATGAGTATGGCATTGAACTGAATTGTAAATGATTGTAGTAACTTCAGATATGATGTATAGGTTTCCTGGTTCATGTTGGGGGACGTGTAGCTAGCAAGGATATGTAATGGATTTTTCCTATAGTTAGTTGGACATCGAGTAGCTCAGGCATATGGCATCATCTGGCCAGCCTTGAGGTGTGCTGATTCTTTATGTAGATAAATGCACCTCTATATTTTGCCCTGTCATGTACAGTGGGTGATCAGAATGTGAGAAAGGTATTATAGAAATGCCCTGCTAGTGTGCTTTCCTTTGCTTTGAACAATTTTACAGTAACTGCACAGGTGTCAGCATTCTCAAGGGTAAAGAGTACTTCTAGGGAGAGTAGTTTCTTTTTGAGACTCCTAGCACTGAGCAGTAATACCTTTAGTTTATCTTGAGTAGATTTTGCTATGTTGGAAGGTTTGTCCTAAAAAAGGGACTATAGGGGTGGATAATGTTTTGTCTACTATTCGGAAGCTTAGTGGTAACAGGTGAAGCCATCCCTACCAAAGCAGCATTGCCTTTCAATCACATTCTCTCAAGCTGACAAATATTGGACCCCTTTGGAATGATACCAGTAGATAAGCCAATTGTTAAAGCCAATCATTTCTGTTGGTATTGTGGCATCATCCTTAGACATGGTAGAATGCTACTCAATGCTAGGCTCATACTTGCCTGTGAGACATATTCTGAGAGCTCAATCATGTCTCATTTACACTCACATGAACTATGAGTCATACCGGTACTTGGGGTTTAGTGACTTGAGTGCTTGCATGATCTAGCAAATCCTATTGGCCCCTGACAAGCAACTAACTGTAACCTTCTCCTTATCCAGCCTGGTGATTGGAGCATCAGTGTGTCTCACAATGAAGTTTTCTATGACCAAAATATTGGGCTGTTTGGTGTTTTGCCTTATGGGCAGGATAGTTGAGACACAATAAGATGTGGCTTATGTGTTGTGATGGGAATTGCCCTGTTTGTGTGCATAAAGAGTTTCTGAGGTCTGCATCTAACTGGCATTTGAGGTTTGGGTAAGTTACTTGTAATCACCTGTGTGGGTCTATAAATCTGGTCCTCTGTAAGTGCAGTGAGTGTTATGCGTGTGTCACTGGCAGCCTGTTTAGCATTTTTTTTGTGTCTGTATGTAGAGTCTTGCCTCCAGTGACACTGTGTAACTACATCTCTCACATAATGTATTCATCTGTTTCAGAATTAAGCGATTATCAGTGTACATAAGACAATTGCTACATTGCTTCATTATGCCCGTCGCTTAGAGTTTCAAGTTGCATTTTTCCACTGCTATAGGGGCTGCTGTTCTGCATTTGTAGTATTCTAAATACACTGTATCAACTATTTTCAGAAAAGTTAGGTGTAGCTTTGTATTGTTGGAGTTCCTTTAACAGTTCTTCCAGGCTGAATCTCTGACTTTAATTTTGTTTTTAATATCCTCCAAAATCTATGGGCAACACTATTATCTAAGCCTTATTTTTGTAAGAAGGAACAGTGCATTTTGAGTTATGGTCAGTTTGATGTTAAAAATTCTAAAGCAGTAATGGGTTCAGACATGGAGTACAGGGTAGTCTAATCTATAGCACTAAATAGGATGTTGAGATTTGGTAGCTTATTATTAGGAAAAGATCTTCCTTCAAAAATGTGAGGAGGTTTTTTATGTGTTCTGAATGACAAAATGGATTTAATAGGTGATTGGTCAGTAAGGGCACTGGGTTGTATTTCAGTGTGAAGGCATCTATTTTGTATGTTGGTTACTATTAGGTTAAGTGTGGAGATAGAACCAGTTCTTGTCTTGGTTCAAGTAGGAGCTTGTATTATTTTGGCAAGGCTAAACTGCTGCAACATTTTGTTCAGAGTCAGAGAGTGTATTCCAATAGTACTTATACGGAAATTGCCAAGAATAACTGTGCTGATATTGTACTCCTTTGGAAAACATATGTTGTTGAATGCTTATGTGCAAGAGACACAAAAGAATGTGGGAGGATGCAAACTGGAGCAATCCACATATGAGAATACCAAACTAAAGTGATGTGAGAAACTACCCATTTGGGAGTCTTGTCATCTGTGGCATAAGACATAGTGCAATCCACAACTGCAATTGTGGTATTCCTTTGATTAGAATTGAACCACTGCCACCAGCTATACAGACTGGTCTGTTGTCATCACGTCTATACCTCTATCTATCTATCTATCTATCTATCTATCTATATAGAGTAGTTGTCCTGTATAAACGTAGAGTGGCAGCAATCATCCTTCATCCAAGTTATAGTAAGAATATGGGGACTTTCTGTTACCAGCCATGCTGCAAGACTGGTCATTTTATTATTAAGACAGCATGCATTAAGGTAAGCAATTTTAAGATCTTTATTTCCGATATAAGTGGTTGGGTTCTGTAATTGACAGCTGAACTGAGGTGATCTTGGGATGGAGTAACTATCTCTTGAATGCAAATGTCTGAGTAGGAGATGGTGGAATCTTGAGAGAAGATCCTTCATTTTGGGATTGGGATTGGTTACCTCTGTAGGAGTTTAGTCTGCAATAGAAATTGTTTCCTGGTAGCATAAGTGAGATTCTTGCTGGTGCCAGTCAGTAGATTATGTATTCTTATTTCCTATTAGTGGGCCAGTAGAGCTGGAGGGTTCCTAATATGGATGAGAAAGACATAAAGTATCTGCAATGAACAGACTGAAGACTAAAGTGACAGACAAAATAGAAAGACAGTATGCTAAGGAAAGTGTTGAGAGATTAACAATTGGTATTATGAGTCCTGCAAGACAGTTGGGGTTATAACTTGCAAAGACAGTGACATACCGTGCATGGGGAAATTTCAGAAGTGTAATAAATGATATAGCAGGTACCTGGAGGGTGAGAAAGGTGGTAAAATGATGAGAAAGGGCTGGTAGGAGTCTATGATAATAAGTAATGTAAACAGTTATTTTCCACCCTAATAAGCGGAGGCAGAAAAGTGGATATAAGAAACATCCCATCCTGAATTCTGCCACTGTTGTACATCCATTGTATTCAAGTCAATTAAAAAGTTGAAGCACCAAAAAGAAGAAGACACTATAATTTATTATCTACAAAAGCTATGTCAGAAAATGAACTGAAAGTGAAGCCTATATCTGCAACCTAGGCTATGAGTTAAAAGAAGTGTAAATGCAGCCTAATACCTAGATTAAAAGTTTACATGGCCAGATGAGAGAAGGACCACAGCCTTCGCACCACCTAGACTGTATATATAGGTTAATAGCACAGTCAGTTTGACACCTTGACTGTTGGAGTAGTAGTAGTAGTACAGAGGATAAAAAATGTTAAGAATGAAAGGTTAAATGGCACAACTTACCTGCCACCTAGGTGTGTGCATAGATTAAGTAACACAACTTGCCTACCACCTCGGCTATGTGCATAGATTAAATTGTAGAGTATAGCTGCTGCTTAGGGTGCTGGAGTAGCAGTACAAGCAAAACATTATTTTAATGATTTTTGTCAAAATGTGATTGTCTATAAAAATAGATGATTTTAACTGTTCAAGTGACAATTTCATAAGGTTGTTCGTTATCAGTATATTTGCCATCAGAAACAAGTCTATGAGCATAATGGCATATTTAAACCAAATGACAAAACCAAAAGGCAAAACAACGTACCCAACACAGTAGTCATAGATGACTCTATAGTCAGGCACACCAATGTCCCACTCACCAGGCTAAACAAGGAGAAGGTTACTGTCAGCTGCCTGCCATGTGCCAGGATCCGCCACATAACCCACGCACTCAGTTCACTCCACAACAAGTACAAATATGACTCTGTCATTGTCCATGTTGGTGTGAATGACCTGAGACATACCTCCCTGGACTACATGAAAAGTGATATGGAAGAGCTCTCCGATCTTGTAGCCCAGTCAGGTATGACCCTAGCCCTGAGTAGCATCCTGCCAATGCCCAGAATGATACCGCAGTACAAGGACAAAATGATTGACTTCAACAATTGGCTAAGCTTCTGGTGTCATTCTAAGAGGATCCAGTATCTGTCTGCCTGGGACGGCATGGTCGACAGACCACGATGCTTTACCAGAGATGGCCATCACCTGTCACCCCTGGGATTCCAGATACCGGCTAAGGCTCTTGCCACCCCTATAGTGCCCTTTTTAGGCAAGGTTCAAATGACAAATTCATCACCATAACAGGAACAGGCAAGCAAAAACTGAGGGTAATGCTACTCAATGCTAGAAGTCTAAATCTCAAAATGCACTCCCTTGAGGCACTCCTTAAAATGGAGAACATTGATATCTGTGCAGTGACAGAGACCTGGTTCAAGGGTACAGAGAGCACCCCTGCATTACCAGGCTATAACTCATGCCACACTTTTTGGCCACCTAACCTGGACCAGAACACCAAAGGCGGAGGTGTGTCCATATTCATTAAGGATATCCACACCTCCAGGCTAGTTGCTCAGCATAATGCATCCGAGGTTATCCAAGTGCAACTAACTCTGGGCAAAACTGCAATCCCAGTTATAGCCTGCTACAGATCCCCCACCATGTCCCAGGATTTCCAATCCTCTTTTCTTGATATAGTGGAAAATATTAGGGTTCAACAAAACACCCTAATAATGGGTGATTTCAACTACCGCACCATTAACTGGGAAAACTACTCATGTACCAACTCCTTCGCTCAACGCTTTCTGGAATTCATAAATTCCAATGCCCTGGATCAATGTATCCACACCCCCACCAGAGGCAACAATATGCTAGACCAAGACATTACTAACATGAGTGACCGGTGTTCCACACCTGAAGTCAACTCCTCATTGGTCAGATCCGACCATAAGCTAATCACCCTAGATATCCACTTTCTGGCCCCACCCCCCATTAAGGAAACCATGGTAAAACATTTCTCCAAAGCCAACTTCATGCTTCTTAAGACAGAAGTGGTGAACTTCATGAGACCCATGCAGATGGACAATACAGTTACGACTGCTGAATCCTACACAGATGCACTCTATAAGCACTTACACAAGTGCATGGATCATGCTATCCCAAACAGAACCAAGATTCTATACTCCAAAAAAAGGAAGCCAATCTGGTGGTCTCCTTCTGTAAACAACTCTACAACAGAAGGAAGAAACTGTTGCAAAAGAGAGTAAAATCCCATGAGTGGAGGAGTTCCCTGGTCATCCTCAGTAAGAAGCTGAGATCCCTTATAAGATCCTCCAAAACTAGCTATGAAAACAAAATTGCCACTGATTCTAGGGACAACCACAAAGCATTCTATAGCTATGTCAAGAATCTCAATGGCAACACCCAGATCAGCTCTGAGTTAAAGCACAATGGCATGAAAATTACAGAACCAACTGAAATTGCCAGCATCCTGGAAGATAGGTTCAGTGCTAAATTTACCCCCCTCTCACCCCCTAAAGGGTCCATATCTATACAGGAAGAATGCAGAGTCCCTGTAATCACAACTACGCAGGTAAAGGCTGCACTCTGTAAAGCCAAAATCACAGCATCCATGGGACTGGACAACATCCCAGGCTGCGTTTTACACGAACTTCAGAACAAACTGGCTCCCGACCTAAGCACCATGTTCAGTCATAGTCTCACATCAGGCTTTGTGCCCACTAAATGGTGCACAGCAACAGTTATCCCACTCCACAAAGGGGGAGCTACCACTGATCCTCAGAACTACCACCCTATTAGCCTGATGAGCCTGGTCTGTAAGGCCATGGAACGTATCATTATGGAACTCATAAACAAAGACATTGGTAACCTCCAAACTCTGGACCCCACCCAGTTCGAGTTAGTGAAAAGCAGATCATGCCTCCTAGGTTCATAGGTTCATTCTGCCCTAGGGCATTTATAAGCCTAGCCAGAGTGTGTGTGGCTTTCACCACCCCTTAGGATGAGAATACTAAGCACTTTTAGGGTTTTAGTTTACTGTGCCTCTGTCTAGTAGTGACACAGAGATGACCATCTCCCATCCATTCACGAGATTTCTCTTGAATAGAGTCAGTGAGGGGCTCTGCCTAACATGGACTGGGATTCTGTTCCAATGAATCTGTCCCTCCAGCACGCCCTATTTATTTCTGTGTTGAGGTTTAAGTCTTTTGTTCTCTGATGGATTTGGATTTTCTGAGGTGGAGCATGTCCATTAAGTCTGGCCAGGCACAGATCACCTCTGAGTACTGAATAGAGCTGAGTTTTTCAGTCGGGCAGCATATGACATATGTTTAAGACCCTTTATCCTCTTGGTGAGGAACTTTTGGGGTCTTTCCAACTGCTGCAGGTGTCGGGTGAGATACATCCCAAATGGGGCATTGTACTCAATCATTGGCCTGGTAAGAGAAGAGTACAGGGGCACAATGACCTCTCTTGATCTAGATGTGAAACCCTTCATGATAAGGTGGGCAATATAGAAGATCTTCCTAACCACTTTGGCAATGTGAGTGTCAAATGAGAGGTTACTGTCAACCTGGGTCCCTAGGTCCCTGATTACCTCTTCCATACTTAATGGATTACCACCTATGTGGTAATTTGTCGGTACCTTGTTTTTCCCAAAGGGTATGACTATACATTTTGCCATGGCTCTGGCACCAATTATCCGTTTCTATGAGGCCTCTCTGAAGGATGTTTGTGTCCGTTGGAGTATCAATTATGAGTTTGCAGTCATAACTTTGTCAGCCACAATCCTATGTTTGCCTGTACAACAAGAGGGGTCCCAGGACTGAGCCCTGTGGGACACCGCAGTCTGACATAGCTCCAGCAACTCTGACCCTGTGGGTTCTGTCCTTGAGCCAGTTTGCAACCCATCTTGTGACATATGGGTTTACATTTAAGCTGGTGAGTTTGTCTATGATGCCTATTGTGTCAAAGGCTTTGCAAGGTCAAGGTAGGCTGTGTTAACTGCCTTATCCTCATCAATGGCCTTAGTGACTGTTTCAAAAAGTTCAAGGCAGGATCTGCCCTTGACAAAGCCAAATTGGGTAGGATCCAATGTCTGTAGGTCCCTAATGTCTTTGTTTATGAGTTCCATAATGATCCTCTCCATAGCTTTGCAGACCAGGCTTTTGTGAAGTGGGACCACTGTTGCCAATGTATCCTGTAGTAAGGCTAAGATTAAACAGCAGCCTTATGTGTGGGTTTAGTTCCTCTTGAGTTCATATAGCACAGCCCAGGACACCATCCGTCCCATTGATGCTGTGTTTTTAGCTTTAGAGAGGGCTCTCACCTGGGCATCTGAGATGTTAGGAGGCTACACTCTGCTGGGATAGTGGGGAGGAGAAATTTGCACTGAACCTGTCTGCCAGAATGTTGGTTCAGTGTATTTTGTGTCATTTTGGACTAACTCTGAGCATATCTGGGAGTTTCCACCCAGGTTTCTAACATAGCTAAAGAAGGCCTTTTGATTGTCTTTTGTGTCTTTTGCGATTTTTCTCTCAAAGTTGGCCTTGGATGATTTTATGAGTGATCATAGTTTTGGGATTTTCCTCTGAACCTGATCAACTTTTTTGAGGCAGTCACCAAAGCTGTAGATGAGGGTAAGGTTGGTCACACAGCCTATCTTGACCTCGCCAAGGCTTTCAACACCATCTCCCATTCTGGAATTATAGCTAAACTCACTAAACTAGATATAAATCCCTATGTCACAAGATGGGTCACCAACTGTTTCACTGACAGAACCCACACTGTAAAAGTTGCAGACCCCAAATCTGACTTCAAACCAGTGACAAGTGGAGTACCACAGGGTTCAGTCCTGGGACCTCTCCTGTTTGGTATTTACTTCTCTGATGTGCAGACTAACACAGAAGACCTTTAGCTAATGAATTTCACAGATGACTGCAAACTATAAGCCATAGCTGAGTCCCCAAATGATGTGGACATCCTACAGAAGGGCCTCACTGAGACAGATGCCTGGTGTCAGAGCCATGGCCTCAAGCTCAATGCCAAAAAGTGCATTGTCATCCCCTTTGGTAAAAACTCTGTACCCATGAACTACCACACAGGTGGCAGTCTACTTAATGCCAAATGTGTGATAAGAGACCTTGGGACCCAGGTGGACAGTAGTCTCTCCTTTGATAATCACATCACCACAGTAGTCAAGAAATCCTTCTACATGTCACACCTCATCACAAAAGGTTTCTCATCCAGAAAAAAGAGGTAATTGGTCTCCTCTACTCGTCACTCATTAGACCCATTATAGAGTACAATGCCCCTTTTGGTATACACCTCACAAGACATCTAAAACAACTGGAAAGGCTGCAGAAATACCTCACAAAGAGGATTACTGGCCTCAAACAGATGCCCTACGCAGACCGTCTCAAAAAACTCCAGCTATACTTCGTCGCATATCGCCTATTCAGAGGTGATCTCTGCCTAACATACACAGCTATGTCAAACCCAGAGCTGTTGGACATTCTACACCTAAAGAAATCCCAAGTGCTCTGAGCTGCACGCTCTAGGGACCTAAACCTTGTCACCACAATAAACAGGACATGCTTGAGGGATAGATTCCTGTCCCAGAGGCTTCCCATACTCTGGAACAAGCTACCCATCTATGTCAAGCAAAGCTCCTCATTATCACTCAAGAAAAATCCTGATGAGTGGATGGGAAATAGGAAATACACCCCGTGGATCACTTCTGTAGCTCTGCTCGACAGGGGCACAGGAAAATATTTTTCTTGGGTGGCATAAGCCAGGGAACCTTGTTGGTTAGGCTTACATAGGCTCCTGGACCGATAGCCAAGTACCTACCTATGAACCTATGTTACAAGTTATTCAGAAAATTCACTGTATTAGAGTGTATTTTAAACTAAAATTCAGTGATACATAAATGATGGCAGCTGCAAATGCTGTCATGAAATGTTTCTGTTTTAATCACTTTAGATACACTGCAGCAGTTCTCTAGTTTCCATTCTTGAAACATAGGACTAACCTGCCTAGTATGCACTGCTACAGTTGATGCACATGCCAAGGATTAACTAATATTTCATGTTTACACACTCACAGCACTGGACTATCATGACAATTGATGAAGACTTTTGGCACCTCAGTGGCATTCATTAATACCAGGACTCAGAACTGAAGCACTGATTAGTTCTGCATGGAGGATTAAAATTTTCTTATTACTTTCGGCCTCTGACTGAAGCATACTGACAACATTTAAAAAGACTCAAGTGCATCATTTTATTTGCTGTGTACAATCGCATATATTTTCTCTCATGGCAATTTTGAAGTATATCAGTGCGCACCATATGCAGAAAGTCACATGCTATTAACCTTAGTTGAAGTATGTTAGCAACACTTGACTCCACTGCGGAATAATAAATGGTAAAAACATCACATGAAAACCGCACTCAACACTCATTACATTGTTCTCTAAAAATTGACCAGAAAGTTATTCGTCGGAGTTGCCTGTATTGACCCCCCCCCCCCCCCCCACAAAAAATTACCTGAAAGTTATTCGCTGGAGTTGCCTGTACTGACCCTCCCAAATACACACAAACACACACACACACACAAAATCAAAAACAAATCAGGTAACAAAATGCTCTCTGATTTGCTAATGTTATAAAACAGAAGGCTTCTTGCTCACTAATACATTGGCACAGAGTTTATCCGTGGCATGGAGAGTAGTCCAGACCTCATTCAGGGCTATTCATGTAAATAAGTGGGCATAGTTAATTGGTTTTAGTATTAATGCTATGTTAATGTTCTCTAATAATATGTCTAATGAAATGTATTCAGCAAAGAGAGGGGAGGGCTTGCTATTTGAAATTCTGGACAAAGAGGTATTGCTGGGCCATGTTGTAGACCAAATTAGAATTCAATTGTTGGATAGTTTGAAAGTTTTGCCACTGGGCCCAGATTCCAAGAAAAAGATGGGAGAAATCTGAATGATACATCACTTATCACAGTTGGGTAGTGATCCTGTTAATCAGTCCACGGAAAAGAAAGAGGTTAGGATACAGTATGCCTTGCTTGATGATACAATTGCCGAATTGAGAGGCAGAGGGTTCACTTGGAAGGCCAAGCTGGACATTACATCCACCTTCTGGTTGCTAGTGCATCCAATCAACTAGTATTTGCAAAACATGAAAATGGGTAGAAAATATTACATTGGCAAGGTGATGCCTATGGGGTGTGCAGTAGCTGACTGCACTTTCACAAAATTCAGCATGGTGATACATTGCAGCTGGCAGGCACAAGAAATATAATGATTGGTGGTTTATTATTTAGACAACTTCTTAATCCTGACCCAGATAAGGGAGTCACAGAGGTGGCACTGATGAAATTCAAAAGGATGTACAACATCTTAGGCATCTCATTGGGACTGGACAATGAACAATGACCAGCTGGGATGATAATATTCCTAGACATGAAGATTGATACAGGGGCAAGCATGGCATGGCTGCCAGAGAATAAGCTGCATTGGCTAGGATATAAGATCAAGCTGGTTCAAAACACAAAGAAACCAAGGGTTGGGGAGATAACAGAATTGCTAGTACTTCCAAATTTTGTCTATCAGGTGAAAGGTCATTAGCCAAGCTGCTAAATGGATGGAAACAGAAACATCACTGAGTCAAGATCATGAAGGAACAGAGGTGATATGTGCAGTTGTGGCTTAATTTCCTGTAGGAATTCAATGTTGCCACATACTGGCAAGATGCCTGGGCCAGCAGCATGGAGCTTGAATTATGTAGAGACCCAGCAGGATCTACTGATACTTGGGGAGAGGGGTCAAAGGAAGATGGCTTTCTACCACATGGATGGAAAATTAGGGCAAGGAAGAGAGGAGTGGCATAAGGCTTCTGGAGATCATGCCAATCTGGACAATGATGGTGGTCTGGAAGAATGAATTCATGAACCATAGAATCAGGTTCCGCTCACACAACCAGGCTGTAGTAGCTACCTTATCCGGGAGGTATGCAGGGACATGGAAAATCCAGAGGTTTATTAGGGGAATGGTATTGTATACATTGCAAATAATAACTTTTTTTTTTTGCTGCTTAGTACATTCCAGGCTTGGGTAATGACATTATTTACTCCCTTTCTCATTGACAGTTTCAAAAGCTCAGAACTTTACTGCCAAGAGTAGCAGTCACAGGGGAATACATTTTGGGCATGGTGTGGAGTGTAGTAAGAGAACAATAACAAGACTAATGAAAGAAACATGGGCAGTTAACAACAGGGAGTCATATGCCTGATCAATAAAATTGTTCATGACGTTCAGGCAAAGACTACCACAAAATTAACGGAATTGGTCAGCATATTTTTACAACAAGTTTCACCTCATGGACAGGAATATGAAGATGCAATGTTAATGCCTCGTGTACAATTAGCAGCTATCATCAGCATTTTGAAATAAGCTGATCTCCACGACTTGAGAAATACTGGGTGGTGGGCAAGATGCTTAAAAGTTGGAGAACAATCAATGGGAAGAGGACAGATGCAAGGAAACTACTGGAGAAGAGGATACTGCCTTAAGGCCAGCATTGAGTAGTTTCCATAACTTGGCAGTGTGGGCTACCCACTTCCTCGCAATGTACTATAGCGCATTTATGATAGGTGTGCTATTGTAATGGTAGTCAGCAGTTCCTAGGAATAAAGGGCAAAGGCTTAGTAATGCAGTGGCAATCAAAAATGGGGTTCAGATTTGGCTTCAGTCCTTGAAGACTGATCAAGAGGCATGCTGATAGCAGATAATCTTCAGAGTTGCCAGGTTTCAGAGCCTATTCCCAGTGGCATAGTTGGCTATTTTGTGCCTGCTGGATATCAGTGCATCACCAGAGGGGGATGTGTTTAAACGTGAGGACGGCAAGCCTGTCACCAGAAAAGAAGCAGAGGCCATGATAAAACAAGCTTCAGCTTATCAAGGGGTAGATGCCAACTCTTTTTTCAGGGCATTCCATTTGAATAGGCAGCGCTACAGATTTGGTTGATGCTTTTTTGTCTTACCTAAGATGATAAAAAAGTGGCAAGAGGTCTGGTTCCATTTTATTTTAGTTATAACAATTAAATATATATTATATATAAAAATGTATTGTCCAGGCACTATATATATATATATATATATATATATATATATATATATATATATATATATATATATATATATATATATATATATGTGTGTGTGTGTGTGTATGTATGTATAATATATATCAATGTAATTATTTAGATGTTTAAAAAAAGAGGATGGATGGGGGAGTGTATGCGTGGTGTTAACATTTCACTTTGTTCTGTAGGCTTACATCACATTTTTGTCAAAAAAGAACCCCCACTTTTATTGGGAAAAGAAGAAAACAGCTGGTTCTCAACTGATCTGAGCAGACAGTCTATTGGAAAGGCCAGAGGAGGATTCACTGAGAACAGCTCCTTCCAAATGTGTGTGTATAGAATGTTGTGAGATTTTGGTCAACTAAGAATTGTTATAATTCACTTGTGTGGAAATTATTTTGAGTTGCCAGTAAACAAAGTTTAGTAGGCATGATAATAAGAGACCTACACAAAGTAAAGAGTATGTTGGGAGGAGCTGATGTCATATGGTGTGAAATGCTGTGCAGGCTACATTGATGACAGGTGAAGAGCAGGACAGCTGTAGAAAGGACCAGGAATTATATTAACTGGAAGGCAGCTGAAACTGACTCTGGACTTGACCTTTTTATAATTGTGCACATAAATGTAGAAGACAGATACCCAATGTAGTTTAGGAGAGACAGGGTTCACCTCTTGGACTTCAGCCTTGACCTGTTCAACATTTAGTTATCCTTCCTGCTGATGGAGTTATGACCTAAGCTAAGCAAGGACTTATTGGTACCATAGAAGGGAAAAGGGACAAGAGGAGGTAAAACAAAGGGGGACTGTCAGCTATGTTAGGCAAGGATGCCTGTTGTTCAGATGATTTTTGGGAGGGGAAAATTTCTCTTTCCTCTTCTTTGTGGTGGTGATCAATGGTGGACTTCCCCCATTAAAATTCCCTTGGGTGACTGGGCAGCAGTTCATCTCTGGGGAAGGCCAGGTGCTTGGTGACTTGGTGAGCAAGCCTGAATAAGGGTGGTCTTTCAGGTTGCAAGTCAGCGTATATGGGATCACATCACCTGATTAGCTGTCATTAAAGGTTGTAACCCCTGGGTTCCACGCAGGTTCAGGACCAGTTAAATGGAGGAAGGCATTTTAGTGCTTAGGTTAGTCAAGGATGAGACAGGTGTCAAGTAGGGGGTGAGCAACTGTCATTAACTGTCTTATGTAATGGAACTGCCTATTGATAAAGTATTTATATAGCTGGTGATGGCTTAATAAAGCTGGCATTTGATATCCTACCCAGGAGTTGTCACTGGTAGTAGAGGAATGGGCAGACAAAAGACTTTATTATTTTACATGTAATAATTCTGTAAATCCATGGCTGTTTGTACAAGTTAACATTATTTTCCCAGTAACTTTGATGGAGTCCTACTAAGACCCACCAATCACACCTATGTTTCATAGGACAAGAACTGTGGATATTTCCTACTGTTGACATCAAGTTGTGAGGACATATAATACTTTTTTTTCTAATTGGTTCCTACAAATAGTCTGCTGTTTTAATCACTGCATGGGAGTACATACAATACTTAAAACATCAAAAAGGTAGAAACTAAAAAAAAAAATCTTGCTGTCAGTTTCTACTCAATCCAAACCAGTCAGCAGTACAATAATTGCTTATTAAAATTTGCATTTTTTGCAACTCTGAATGCTGTCATGGTATTAGACATACTGATGTCCATTTGTTTTCTTGCAAAGATATTTCTCACCCATAATGCGCTGTGAGGACACAGCTGATGAGGTTGCAATGCCCTACTCTGTCTTACTAGATCGCCTTGTCATTCACATAGAATGTAAGAAGTGAGAAATGCAATCAAGTCTGAGAAACCTCACTATTTTTATTTATTTATTTTATTTATTTATTTCATTTATTTAACATTTGTTAACCGAGAAAGTCCAACTTGGAACAAAGCCAATTTTCAGGGGATGCCCGGGGAGAAAGGCTCCAGACACTAAAAAAGACAGGTAGTGACTCATACATATATGTTTCCTATACTTGTTACACCATCTGTGAAAAGGACAAATTAAAAATGAGATCACACAACCTTTTAAAACAATTATTTTTTTTTTCATTTTGAGTCCTAGTTTTCCCTTCATGTGTCAGCCAGAAAATATCATGTCCTGGCCTACAAAGCTCAGGTAATTAGAAAGTTGCTGTGAATGTCTGGTTTATTCATCTTCAGACATCAGAAGGCTCACTTGGTTTATAACCACAGGGAAAGGAAAGGGTTCTGCATTATATAACAGTAAAAAGTCAAAGAACTGTGACAATTGACCCTGGATAGATTCATGACCTCAGAGGGCTATAAAAAAAAAGATCTGCAGGTAACTTGCTATGTGTATTTTCCTTGGCAAAAGACAGAGATAGGGTCTATATCACCACATTGAATGGTGATAAGTTCAAATGCCCTTTGTTCGAACTGAAAAGTCCGAAAGCCCTAAACCACGAAGTTATGGAACATTAATTTTTTCCCAGGGAAAAAATTGGTGGGCCATCTTTTGGGCTTTGCTATTTCATCCACTGTAGTGCGATCTTGGAATTGGTATATTAAAGTAGGGGGGCTGTGGGGAGGGGGGCACAGCCCCCCATGTTGGGTGTGGGGGGGTTAAGACCCCACTTCAGTTTGTTTTAAAGTTGTGATTTTTTTTTTTTCATGGAGCAGTGATTTTTTTCCCTGGGAAAAAAAATTGCTATTCCATGAGTTCGCTGTTTAGGGTTTTCAGACGTTTAGGTTTGAACAAAGGGCGTTCGAACTTATCACCATTCGATGTGGTGATATCGACCCACTGAGAAATGACAGGCAAAAGGATGAAAGAGCAAGAGAGTCAGATTTCTAAAGCAAGTATCATGTGATTTCATTTAGCAATGATAACATGTGCAGTGAAAAGCTGTCTAGGATAGAAAAGCCACTATAGGGAAAAAAACTTCTACGTCAAGCTGTTTAATATGTGAAAGCATGGGGATCACTTTCTAAGGAATAAAATACACTCTGGGGAAGGGAAATGTGTTTAGGCATAGATGACTATCTGATGCATTCCTTGCTTTCCTAATGATATTTCTTCCCTTGTGTACCCTCTCCCTTTCCAGTCTGATGTGCTCATCCACTCCACATGCATCTGTGCTCACTTCTTGAAATGTTACATATGGAGCATCTGCCATTAACTTCCCAACTCCCCAAAGAGAAGAGAGTGGACATGGTATCAACCCTTCCCCCAGCTGGTTATGTCAATGACAGCTTAAAGGGAAATTTTGCCCATTATGTCAGTGATACAGTTTTTTATTCCATTTGTAATTTATTAATCCATCACATACAGAAGACCAAAAGGGTCCGGACAGAGATGATAAATCAGCAAGCAAAGGAGAGTAGTTTGCTGGAACTGAATTCATCCTCAAGTCTTGGTGAGTGCCTTCATGAGATAGACCCTTTTTTTTCACAAAATCTCACCAAGATGACAATGATATATAAACTGTATTTTATATAGCACATATCATGGACAGAAGTAGGTTAAAATAAAAAGATAGCTGAGTGTACACGTCCCAGGATAAAAAGTGCCCAATTCTGGTTGGTGCACAGGTGACAGGACTGGAAAATAATGACAGTGTAGAATCCTAAAGTCATGGAAACATTCCTACTAGAAAGAATACTAGGACTAGAAAGAATATAAACTGAAGGATCAGATGAGAAGGCAAGAAATGTGGAAAATGCATAAAAATAGTTGCAAGTACAGAAAATTCTTGTAACAACCTCATGTTGATCAGGATCAAACCCAGGAATGGTTAAGGAGAGGTGAATGTAAACCAAAGTGAAAGGTTAATATTGGCGGCCCATGATAGTGGACTAAGTACACATTGGTTTACAAAGTCCATTAATCACATGGGAGAAACAGACAAATGCAGGTTCTGTAAAGCGGAATTGGAAACAGTTGCACATCTTGTTGCTGGTTGTGATTTACTAACTGTAGAAGGACTGTTTACTGAAAGGCATAATAATGCATCAAGAGTGTTGCACTGGAGATTATACAAATGTTATAATATTGAAGCAGCTGAAAAACATTGGAAATATGAGCCAAAAAGCATCACAGAAAATGATGATGTTTATATTACATGGGATCATCCAATACCATTAGTTCAAAAATAGATGCAAGAAAACAAGATACAGTAGTCTATTAAAAGAAGACAAAAGTAGCTTTGATCACTGAAATTGCTACACGCAGTCACTACACTGTCTTACATAAAGAGAGACACAAAGTAATAAAATACCAGAATTTGCAGGCAGAAATGAGAGCAATGTGGAAGAAGGATACCCAGACAGTTTGCATAGTAGTAGGATCAACAGGTCTTATAAAAGAGAATTTACAATTGTACTTAGATATGTGACTGATTAATGTAACGCCATATGAATTGCATGAGTCAGTACTGGGCACATGGCAGGTGCTGTGAAGAGCACTTTTGGCTGACATCAAATATTATAACAATATTAATTTCATGAACTTTCATCATACCTTGACTTAGAAATGTGGTCCATTCCCATCATGGTATTAGTAATATGAAAGACTTGGAGAAATGAGTAAGACTATTTTAGGCATATACTTCTTCTTTATAATTTAGAAAAGAAATAGATTTCTTTATGTTATTCAGAAATCCCCTCTTGTCACAAGTCAACTATACCTGACTTGCTCTCTTACATTTATTTATTTTATGCTGTTTGACTGTATCGGCTCATTTAATGCATTTAAAAAGTTACCATATATCATCTTCTTACCACAGAAGAATATGTTATTTATTCCAGAAACTTCTTTCATACAGCTTAATATGATCTCTACTGAATTGTCTTAATCTTGTCAACATACTTGTATAGATCAGACCTAAAAATTATTCAAAGTGCAGGATTTTACCTACTGTATACATAGTGTTAGAGTAACTTCCTGTTTTTGGCAGGTTATTCCCCAGCCTTTGCTTCATAAAATTTCCCCAGCTCTCCTTGATAACTTCTTCCTTTTCTTATTAGCCAAGGATGATATCATCATATATAACCTTCAGGTTGCCTTCTGTTTTTTTTTGTCACTGTTTCTGTACCATATAATGGATTATTATATCTTTACATATATTACATATATATCCAGATGGAAGGGAAGTAAGCCAAGTGTATAGCAGGTGCGTTAAATTGTTCTATCATGGTGTGGATGGCAGAATAAATGGGGTAGGGGTTATCCTAACGGAACAGTATGCCAAGAGTGTTTTGGAGGTGAAGAGAGTGTCTGATAGAGTGATGTTTATGAAGCTTCAAATTGATGGTGCAATGATGAATGTTGTTAGTGCATATTCTCCACAAGTTGGGTGTGCGATGGATGAGAAAGAAAAATTTTGGAGTGAGTTGGATGAAGTGGTGGTGAGTGTACCCAAGGTGAGAGACTAATGATTGGAGCGGACTTCAATGGGCATGTTGGTGAAGTGAACCGAGGGGATGAGGAAGTGATGGGTAGGTATGGTGTTAAGGAGAGGAATGGAGAAGGTCAGATGATTGTGGATTTTGTGAAAAGGATGGACATGGCTGTGGTGAATACGTATTTTAAGAAGAGGGAGGAGCATAGGGTGACATACAAGACTAGAGGAAGATGCACACAGGTGGATTATATCCTATGTAGGAGGGCCAGTCTGAAGGAGATTGGAGACTGTAAAGTGGTGACTGGGGAAAGTGTAGTTAAGCAGCATAGAATGGTGGTCTGCAGGATGATGTTGGTGATCAAGAAGCAGAGGAGGAGTGTGAAAGCAGTGCCAAGGATTAAATGGTGGAAGTTAAAAAAGGGTGATTGTGAGGTGGAGTTTAGGGAAGAGTTACGACAGGCACTGGGAGGCAATGAAGAGTTACCGAATAGCTGGGTAACTACAGCAGAGCTAGTAAGGGAGACTGCTAGGAAGGTGCTTGGTGTGACATCTGGACAGAGGAAGGAGGACAAGGAGACATGGTGGTGGAATGAGGAAGTACAGGAGAGTATACAGAGGAAGAGGCTGGTGAAGAAGAAGTGGGATTGTCAAAGAGATGAAGAAAGTAGACATGAGTATAAGGAAATAAGGCGCATGGCAAAGAAGGAGGTGGCGAAGGCTAAGGATAAGGCATATAGAGAGTTGTATGAGAGATTGGACACTAAAGAGGGAGAAAAGGACCTGTACCGATTGGCTAGACAGAGGGACAGAGCTGGGAAAGATGTGCAGTAGGTAAGGGTGATAAAGGACAGTGAGGGAAACGTACTCACAAGTGAGGAGAGTGTGTTGAGTAGATGGAAAGAGTACTTTGAAGGGATGATAAATGAAGAGAATGAAAGAGAGAGAAGGTTGGATGATGTGGGGATAGTGAATCAGGAAGTGAAGCAGATTAGCAAGGAGGAAGTAAGGACAGCTATGAAGAGGATGAAAAATGGAAAGGCTGTTGGCCCAGACGACATACCAGTTGAAGCATGGAGGTGCTTAGGAGAAATGGCAGTGGAATTTTTAACCAGATTGTTTAATTAACTTTTGGAAAGTAAGAGGATGCCTGAGGAGTGGAGAAAAAGTGTTTTGGTACCTATTTTTAAGAATAAGGGTGATGTGCAGAGCTGCAGTAACTACAGAGGGATAAAACTGATCAGTCACAGCTTGAAGTTATGGGAAAGAGTAGTGGAAGCTAGGTTAAGAAGGGAGTTGATGATTAGTGATTAGCAGTATGGTTTCAAGCCAGGAAAGAGCACTACAGATGCAACATTTGCTCTGAGAGTGTTTTTGGAGAAATACAGAGAAGGTCAGAAGGAGTTGTATTGTGTGTTTGTGGACTTAGAGAAAGCATATGACAGGGTGCCTAGAGAGAAGTTGTGGTATAGTATGAGGAAGTCGGGAGTGGCAGAGAAGTATGTAAGAGTGGTACAGGATATGTACAAGGGTAGTGTGACATTGGTGAGGACTGCGGTGGGAGTGACAAATATGTCTAGGTTGGAAGTGGGATTACATCAAGGATCAGCTCTGAGCCCTTACTTATTTGCAGTGGTGATGGACAGGTTGACAGATGAGATTAGACAGGAGGCCCCATGGACTATGATGCTTGCAGATGACATTGCGATATGTAGTAAGAGTAGGGACCAGGTTGAGTAGAACCTGGAGAGGTGGAGATATGCTTTAGAGAGGAGAGGAAGGAAGGACAGCAGGGCTAAAACAGAATATATTTGTGTAAATGAGAGGGAGGGTAGAGGAATGGTGAAGATGCAGGGAGTAGAGTTGGTAAAGGTGGATGAGTTTAAGTACTTGGGATCAACAGTTCAGAGTAATGGTGAGTGCAGAAGAGAGGTGAAGAAGAGAGTACAGGCAGTGTGGAATGGGTGGAGAAGAGTGTCAGGAATGATTTGTGACAGATGGGTACCAATAAGAGTGAAAGGGAAGGTCTACAAGAGGGTAGTGAGACCAGCTATGATATATGTGTTGGAGACGGTAGCATTAATGAAAGGGCAGGAGTCAGAGCTGGATGTGGCAGAGTTAAAGATGTTAAGTTTTGAAGTGGGTGTGACTAGGATGGACAGGATTAGGAATCAGTATATTAGAGGGTCAGCTCAGGTTGGACAGTTTGGAGACAAAGCAAGAGAGGCGAGATTGTGTTGGTTTGGACATGTGCTGAGGAGGGATGCTGGGTATATTGGGAAGAGGATGCTAAGGATGGAGCTGCCAGGTAAGAGGAAAAGAGGAGGGCCTAAGATAAGGTTTATGGATGTGGTGAGAGAGGACATGCAGGCGGTTGGTGTGAAAGAGCATGATGCAGAGGACAGGAAGAAATGGAAACAGATGATCCGCTGTGGCGACCCCTAATGGGAACAGCTGAAAGAAGAAGATGATGATCTCTTTACATATATTTCTGTGTACTTTGCTATGAATCTAAGCTGTTTTGCTTCACACAAGTATTTTACTGTATGTACCTCCTTGTGTGCAAACCAATATCTGTCTTCCTTCTGTGCTATGGGCTATTAAATTGTTTTAGATAATGGGTGACCTGTACATCACCTCACCTGGTTAAAGAATGAGTGCTCCCCAACAGGGTGTTAATGTACAGCAATGTTGCTGAAAAACAAGTCTGACATTTCATGGCAGCATTTTAGGCTGCCACAAAGCTCAGACAGTAAGAAAAACAAATGAATGACATTTTGTATTCTCACTAAATAACAATTTTTTTGTTTTGTAAGAGTAAAATTAAAATAAAAAGCAAGTTAAAGAAAAAAAAAAAGAAAAGTGCATATATGTATGTGTGGGAGGGTGTATTTGCATGCTTATGAGAAGTAGAGAATGAGCTCATATAGAGGGGGACAGAGTCAGCATGACTGAAGTAGGTAGTCTGTCAGTACTGAAACATGAACAATTAAAATATGAAACTCTTAAATCTGGCATTATTGACTGACCTTAATCCTCAGTGATTTACCAGGAAATTAATACTACCAGGAGGCAGAGTTCAGCACTACAAAGCAAAATCACTGAAAGTAAAAAGGCATGGAGGGGGTGTAATACCTTATATATGTACTATGATTCTGTAAGCAAAAATGTAAGGAAATGTAAAGAATTGCTAAAATCTGTAATGTACCTGCAGCTGTAAAATGTCACATAATATAAATAATGAGGAAGCAATACAACGAAAACAAACCAGTACCACGAATCCCACTAGGCACTGAGGCACAGAACCCTCCGTTTAAAGACACAAAACAGTACTGTAGATAGGATCACTGCAGCTCCAAACTATCGAACACCAGATGGACGAGCAGGAAAGGTTAAAAAGTTCTTTTATTACACACAACAAGAAAACCATCCAAGTAACCACTCCAAGTAACCACAAGCGCTTTCGCCTGTTCTTAACAGGCTTTTCAAGTATTAGGTTGCTGCTTCATTCAGAATTTATACCAAACCAACCCTGCTCATGTGATTAAATTAATTGCATGATTGTCATCAATTGATTAATACAAAATATTTAAAAATACATACCCTAAAAACTGTAATTCTTTTTTCAAAACATTAAAAACTGCAATTTTACTGTCAAGTCTTTCCGTAGTTTGCATATAGAAAAAGTAATAAATGTATATGTAACTGAACTTTCAAAACCTAAAAATATAACTTAATACTTTATGTAAACTTATTGTGTGAAAATAAGTTACAAAGTTTATGTTGAAATGAAATACTTTCCTTCGAGTACTTTAAACACACATTTTGTAACCACAAACACATTTCCCTTTTTCATAACTTCAGAACAATGTGCAAGTTTTGAAAATGTCAATTAAATACTTAATACAAACCCCTAACCTATTTAATTCATTAAAAATATGTTAAAATATACTGCTTGGTTTAGGTAACAATAAAACAACTAATAATACTGTAAACATGACTATTTTAATATTTAATGCTTTTAGATGATAGTTGAACCTTAGAAACTCAGCAATGACCAGATTCAGAACCATTAATACAGTTACCCCTAAAAGTTGAAACAATGTGGGTACTTCAGTTGATCCTGTTTCTTCTAGCCCTAAGAATGTCCCCTAAACTTATCCCTTCATTAATGCCTGGATATTTGGTTGCATTAAGCCTTAGTTGCCAGGTTAATTCTTTGATCCCCAACATTGTTTCCCAGTCTCCTCCTCTCAAGTCTTGTTTTACATTGTCCACCACAAAAAACTTTAATGCCATGTTTTTACAACTGAGAGAATGCTTGTAAGCACTTGTCTCTTTCCTTGTTTTAATGTCGTTTATGTGTTCATATATTCTGCGTTTAACTGCCTCTCAGTTTTGCCCACATAAAAGGATGGGCATTTTGGCAAAATCCTATATATATAACTCCAGATGAATTACAATTGTAATTGCACTTTGCATACAAGGTGCTTTTACGTGAGGGAATGTGAACCTGCTCTTTGTTAATAAGATAGGAACATTGCTTGCATCTACCGCATGCAAAAGTGCCTTTTCTTTTTGCTACTAGAGCTTGCTGTTTCTCTTCTGATTGAATGTTTTGTTCAAATATTCCTTCAAATTGATGTTCCTTTTCCTAGTAAAAGTTATATGTTCAGGAAATAACTTATTAAATTCATCTTGTGATGTAATCATAGGCCATAAATTCCTGATAGTGTTTTCAATTAGCAAAGAGTCCTGCGAATATGTATATACAAAATTCTTATGCTTATCACATTTTGTATCATGTTGCTTGCTGAGTACTACAGGCCCTATTCCCAACAGCGGTTTGAGATCGTTCCTCTTCTATGAACAATTTCATCCAGTATAACCTGGAACAATTCAAAAGGATAACCTCTAATGTAAAAGCTTTTTAAAATTCTGCCTCATCTTGAAATAGTTTGTCTGTACTACACATTCTGGACGCTCTTACTAGCTGTCCTTTAATGATGCCCTTTTTGATGTGCCAGGGATGACCACTATCGTAGTGCAAGTATGCATTACAGTGTGTTTCTTTCCTGTATATCCGTGAAGTGAAACCTTTTTGATTAGGTCTTTTGTTAATGTAATGTCCAAGTAATTCAAACTTTCTTTACTCAACGTGTAAGTGAATCTGAGAAAACAAGTGGTGTTCTCCAGGTACTCTATAAATCCTAAAATTGTTGTTCTGTACCTGACCATAGGATGCAAATATCGTCCAAAAACCTTTTGTAAAATACAATATGTTCTTTCCAGCTGGTGTTGTGTATGAATTCCTTCTCCCACTTGTGCAAAACTATATTTGCATATGCAGTAGCATGGGGCCATAGCCACCACTCTTTTGTTTGTAGAATTCTTCATTAAAATTTATAAAGTTGTTATGCAGCACAATTCTCATAAATTCTAGTATTGTGTTAACTAGATCAGTGCTAAGTCCTGATTCCTTAACAATAACTTCTCCGAACCAATCCATACCTTGCTCGTGCGGTATGCTCGGAAATAATTCGACAATATCTATTGTTACCATAAACAAATTAGAATTGTCAATTTCTTGATTTATATTGGTAAGGAACTCCCATGAATCTTTACAAACAAAATCTAGTTGCTTAACATATTTTTTCAGGTGGAAGTCAATGAATTTACTCAGAGATTCAGTTACACTGCCTGCTCCTGATACGATAGGACGAAATTTTAAAGGAGCAAGTCCCTTATGCACCTTGGGGATACCAAAGAGTACAGCTGTTTTAGGTTTAGGTACAAGTAAAAAATTGTGAGTTCTCTCATCCAAAAATCCTTGCAGTAATAAATCATGTATATAGTATTTGATTTTACTCACTGCTATGTTAAGCTCATTCAAAGAGCTTGGTTCATAGGTGTTAGTGTTTTGTAACAAAGCAAAGATGTAATTCTCATATTCAAGTTGCTTCATGAGCACTATACCCTCCCTTGTCCGGCTTCATTACTCTGATTTTATTCTTCTTTAAATTGTTAACCACCTTCTGCAAATATTCAGGGAAATTAGTAGAGCCATAATTCTTGTTTCTATCTAAATTATCCCTAAAAATTTTTTCTATAATTTCTTCAAACATTTTTAGTTTAGGGTGGACAGGGGGGTTAAAAGTGCTACTTCTACCCAGAGTAGTTTCAAGTGGGGCCTGATTTTTGAAAATAGCAGTTAAATTTAAGTTTCTTACAAACAATTTAAGCTCAATTAAAAGCTTAGGAAGAAAAGCTGGCTTGTTGGGTACAAATTGTAGTCCTTTAGTAAATAATTCAAAAAAATCTTTGGTAATATTTATGTCTGTGTAATTATATATACTGAAACTGTCAAATGTGTGAACACTGCACAAGCCGTGCTCACTTACAACTCTAGAGACCTTTATGTCATCTTTGTTAACAGAATGGTCATTGCTCAACGTCTCCTGCCCCATACATTCTGCTGGTATTGATTTGATTTCACCCTCGGTCTGCCCTGGCGAAGTTGAAAACCCTGCTGCATACTGTTGGTACTTTTTTGTGCAAGCCTCTCACTTCTCCTGGGCAATTCATCATAGTTGTAGCCATTATTTCTACTGTGAGAAGTTACAGTCTCAGTATTTTCAAGGGTGTTTTGTTTATGAGCTCCCCCTGCTGGGTATGCCCTCCCCTCTCTGTATTCCATTAAATCTCTTTCTAACTTTCTTGCCTTCCTGTCTAAAACTTTAAAACAGTGCTCGTCTACTTCTCTGAACGTTTCATTATATTTCCTTTTGTAACTTAAAAATCTATCATCGTTAGTGATACTATCATGCAGTACATTTAGTTCATTCAACAAAACCTCTTCTTTTTTCATGTAGTCATCAACCATTAATTTCAAAACCTCAATTCCAGTTTTATTAAACAACTCTGTTAGTTTAGAATGCAAAGTTGAGCCTGAAAAAGCTGTTAGGGTATCTGTAACAGCGTAACCCCTTAGGTACACGCTCAACTTTAATGCATTCCTGCAAATAATTAATCTCTAACTGTGAATTTTAAAAGCATACAGTTTATCTTTAAATGTCTCAAAGTCATTGTCCAACTGCTCCAAATGCAGATTAAAAGTACCTGTTTTGAAACATGGTAGTTGTTCTGTCCAATCTTTAAAGCTGAAATTGTTGTCCATACTAAAAGTTCCGTTTTTGTCAGCATGTTCTTTGCTGTTAGGGGAAACGAGCGGATGATTCACCATAACCGGCTCCCTGTTTGAAGGTCCTGGTCTTGGGCCTCTTCTACCCACGTTATTTCGTTCCTTGTCTTTCGCTTGCTGCTGGTTGCAAGGTATTCCTGAAGTCGAGGAACCATTAGACCTGTTGGAATTCATTATACTGTTATTTAACTGTGTTAGTAGAGCCAAGACCTGATTTAACTCTCGAGTTACCGGCGTGTCATCCGGGTCTTCCCAAGTAAGAAAGGCGTGTCAGTAAAAACTGGAGATGTTGCGTCCTCTGCCATAGCTCAAAACCAGGAAGCAATACAACGAAAACAAACCAGTACCACGAATCCCACTAGGCACTGAGGCACAGAACCCTCCGTTTAAAGACACAAAACAGTACTGTAGATAGGATCACTGCAGCTCCAAACTATCGAACACCAGATGGACGAGCAGGAAAGGTTAAAAAGTTCTTTTATTACACACAACAAGAAAACCATCCAAGTAACCACTCCAAGTAACCACAAGCGCTTTCGCCTGTTCTTAACAGGCTTTTTCAAGTGTATTAGGTTGCTGCTTCATTCAGAATTTATACCAAACCAACCCTGCTCATGTGATTAAATTAATTGCATGATTGTCATCAATTGATTAATACAAAATATTTAAAAATACATACCCTAAAAACTGTAATTCTTTTTTCAAAACATTAAAAACTGCAATTTTACTGTCAAGTCTTTCTGTAGTTTGCATATAGAAAAAGTAATAAATGTATATGTAACTGAACTTTCAAAACCTAAAAATATAACTTAATACTTTATGTAAACTTATTGTGTGAAAATAAGTTACAAAGTTTATGTTGAAATGAAATACTTTCCTTCGAGTACTTTAAACACACATTTGTAACCACAAACACATTTCCTTTTCATAACTTCAGAACAATGTGCAAGTTTTGAAAATGTCAATTAAATACTTAATACAAACCCTAACCTATTTAATTCATTAAAAAATATGTTAAAATATACTGCTTGGTTTAGGTAACAATAAAACAACTAATAATACTGTAAACATGACTATTTTAATATTTAATGCTTTTAGATGATAGTTGAACCTTAGAAACTCAGCAATGACCAGATTCAGAACCATTAATACAGTTACCCCTAAAAGTTGAAACAATGTGGGGTACTTCAGTTGATCCTGTTTCTTCTAGCCCTAAGAATGTCCCCTAAACTTATCCCTTCATTAATGCCTGGATATTTGGTTGCATTAAGCCTTAGTTGCCAGGTTAATTCTTTGATCCCCAACATACATACATATATTTCTGTGTACTTTGCTATGAATCTAACCTGTTTTGCTTCAAACAAGTATTTTACTGTATGTACCTCCTTGTGTGCAAACCAACATCTGTCTTCCTTCTGTGCTATGGGGTATTAAATTGTTTTAGATAATGGGTGACCTGTACATCACCTCACCTGGTTAAAGAATGAGTGCTCCCCAACAGGGTGTTAATGTACAGCAATGTTGCTGAAAAACAAGTCTGACATTTCATGGCAGCATTTTAGGCTGCCACAAAGCTCAGACAGTAAGAAAAACAAATGAATGACATTTTGTATTCTCACTAAATAACTATCTTTTTGTTTTGTAAAAGTAAAATTAAAATAAAAAGCAAGTTAAAGAAAAAAAAAGAAAGAAACATGCATATATGTATGTGTGGGGGGTGTATTTGCATGCTTATGAGAAGTAGAGAATGAGCTCATATAGAGGGGGACAGAGTCAGCATGACTGCAGTAGGTAGTCTGTCAGTACTGAAACATGAACAATTAAAATATGAAACTCTTAAATCTGGCATTATTGACTGACCTTAATCCTCAGTGATTTACCAGGAAATTAATACTACCAGGAGGCAGAGTTCAGCACTACAAAGCAAAATCACTGAAAGTAAAAAGGCATGGAGGGGGGTGTAATACCTTATATATGTACTATGATTCTGTAAGCAAAAATGTAAGGAAATGTAAAGAATTGCTAAAATCTGTAATGTACCTGCAGCTGTAAAATGTCACATAATATAAATAATACTCCCCGGATTCACGAATCCTCCGTGTAAGACTTAATAAATCTTACTCGGAGGCTGCAGTTGAACGGTATGACGTCAGCGTGTCATGAATATGCATGAGGGCATGCTGACTCAACCGTAAGTCTTACACGGACTGTGTAAGAAAGCAAGGGGCGTGTCCGACTGCCGAGCAGTCTAAATGTCCACTCCCCTGCAAGTGTTGAAAATAAAAGCAAATAAACAAGAGCGAGTCTGCTCAAATGTCCCTGCACCCAACACCTCACTGTCTGATATTGTAAACCCCCATCACAGTTCTAAAACGCATAACATTAATTTATTTTAAATTCCCAAAATAGCTGCCCGTATTTACGCGAGTGTGCGCGGGTGTGCCCATTGCTTAGCTAGAGTTAGCAATTTTGACATGGAAGAGCATAAGAAAGAATGTTTATGCAAATCACACCAAATAGCAATAGCGTAATGGTAGAGTGTTCGCACAAAGAAGAGGCGTTCACGGTTCGAGTCCCACCACTCCCCTTCGTAATTATTTTTTATCCCACCACTCCCCTTCGTATTTATGTTTTAAATCAGTATATGAAATAATACTTGACAAATATGTTTAAACATTACTAAAAAGCAGTGAAATGGCCAATGTATCAGTGAACAAAATAAATATTTTAAAGGATCCTGATATAACATTGCCTGCAGTTAAGCAGTGCTTCACCCAGCGCAATAGAGTTGCCCATAGTTTAATAGTGCTTCACCCAGCGCAATAGAGTTGCCCATAGTTGAATAGTGCTTTACCCAGTGCAATAGAGTTGCCCATAGTTTAATAGCGCTTTACCCAGCACATTGTGTTTGTGCGGACGTGCACGCCTCGCCAACCAGAGCACCGTAGGGCACTGAGGAGCAATGTAGAGCAAAGGTGCTTAAATGCAGCCACACCCCCTAGCCTGTCTGGATAGTATGAAAATAAAATGAATGACAAGGTTTGAACCCAGGTCTCTATGCATCAGAAGCAAAGTACAGAACCACTAAGCCATGACAACATAGGGGAAACAGCCACTATTAACATTCATATACTTAAGAATGGTAGTTTAACCATTACTAAGAAGGTCTGCAGTCAGCCGAGAATTTTACAAAATGGCCAATCACAAAAAAGTGCGGGAAATGCGGCATATTTAAGACCCACAGGCGGGAATACACACCATAACTGGTTGTAGCTCACATCTGCAGTTAGAATGTCTGGTGTCGTAGAGGGAACATGCTTCTGAGTGCAACGTTGGGGCATCGAGGCGTCCAAATACATGGTTTGGCTCCTTGTCCACCATCACGAGTCAAGACTCCTGCAGGGCCAGTTCCAAGGGATGGAGTACAAGGCAGAGGCTTGGAACCGGTTAGCTCATGACCTCACCAGTGCCATAGGCATTCCTCGGACTGGTGAGCAGGTCCGTCACCACCATGCAGACCTGAAGAGACGACAGCAGGACCGCCTGACCCAATGGATACAGGAGGCCCATGGGATGCGGGATGCTCCACAACTGAGTATGTAGCCATGGAATGCAGTATGTAAGAATTGATAATGGAGTATGTATAACGGATAGGTATGTCTCAATATCCCTTCATTTACTTTACAGCTGTAGGTGACCGTGTTATGAATCAGCAAGCCTATGCTGATAGGCTGCTAAGGCTGTGCCACCAGGCAGATTAGTGATTATTCTGCATGTATTGTTCTATAAAATATGGGAGAGAGCATGAAAGAAAGTGTTGTAGTCCAATAATACAGCCATAAAATTGCCTGAATAAGTCCTCTGCATGTACTTTTAGATAAAAACATCAGAGAGGCAGAAAAAGAGTATAGTAACCCATTAAGAAAGGTAACCTATGTCTGGAATAATATCCCTGCAGGAACTGTTATATAACATAAGTGAGTGAGCCTGAAAAAAGATTGTTCTAACCTATTAATAAAGGTATAATATGTCTTGAACATGTCTGCCATATACACCATTAAAACAAATAAAGGAGTGAGCCTGTGGAAAAGTGTGTAATGTCATTAATAGAGGTCTAAAACCCAGAGTGTGTCTGTGTCACAGAGTCTAAAATGTTGTTGTACCCTTGCATTATACAAACAGTACTGTTTGAAAAGGTGTTGGCAACCCAGAGTTTTGCAGTCCTATATAAAGTGGGTGATGGAAGTGCTAGTAGCTGTGAAACATATATACAGTCCACAATAGTCAGTTACTGGCTGGCATGAATAAGTAAGCCTGGCACATGTGTAGCATGTAATTTTTCCCCAAAAATGTGAGTGTGTGTCAAGAAATGCAGAATTCTGTACAAATCGAAGTGAAAATGTCATGTGAAAACATCCCAGATATGTAGATAAAGAAATATAAATTCAATCAAGAAATATGTAGCAGTAACATCTGCATCCTGGACAGTTAGTATGTCAGATATAGGTCAGGCATATATTGAACTAGCCAAACCCATTACACAACCTAATGTATGTTGGCAATTGTAATAATACAGGTAGGGGATATACAACTGCAGTCACTAGGAATGTAGTGTAGACTAAAAGTCATTATAAGATGTTAACCGAGGTTTTTTCTACACCCTACTGTATGTGCATAAACCATGCAATTCTGCACCTCAATGGGTACGTGTAATCTTAAATATTTGTTGGGACATATGTCCTATTGTTCAATAAATATTTGCATTCACGGTGATGCATGTGCCTTGTTTAAACACCACAATCATGGTGGCCTGCTGCTACCAAACATCCCTGCATGCTGTTGGAATAACCACTGTGGTTCAATATATGCATGTGTTATGCATGCTGTTTTACTGTTGTACCCTTGGTGTGTTGGGTTAATGGGAATATCATTGCATGCTGTTACAGCTAATCTGGAATGCTGTTTTGCTTATGTTGTAATTAGACACACCTAATCACAGAACGTATGGGAAGGCCAGTCCCAGCGGACCCACCTGTCCCTCCTCAGCCGGCGAGTGCACCTGGCACCAGCAGGTCTGGTGCCCAGCCCGGGCTCCCCTCCTCCGTTGGTCCTGTGCCACCTTCGGGTGGAAGCACTGCAGGGGATGGGGCTCGTACCCCCGTGCAAGCGTGGGTGGAGAAAGGCCACCTGTCACCCTTCGAAGGGTCCAGGCTGTGGTGCGTAGGGAGATCCAGCTTTCAGTCGCTGATCCCCTATGCCGGCTTGAGGCAAGAGTGGCATGTCTCACGGTTGAGCCTGCCCATCCTACACAGCCCCCAGCACAGCCACCCTCGGGGCTGTGAAGGTTCAGTGGTGACTGCCCATGGGTGGAGATCTCATTTCCACTGTTACCATCTGTGGGCTAATGGGCTTGCGATTTCCAAACATCCGACCCCATCAGTTGTGTTCACCCACCCCATGTGTCATACACTGCCCCTGTATGCATCTTGTCTGTCTTGTCTGTGTACCCTCCCAACCTACCTCCCCGGACATATCTACTCCCTCTACCTCACTTCCCACTCTCACCTGAAAAAAATAAAAGGGCAATCTGTACCCACAAAAAAATGACGTCCCATACATAGCTGCCCATTTTGCACACATGTCCATCAGGCAAACATGTAAGCTGATAATTGGAATTGGCAGTACAACATACTTTGTTGTCCTCTCCCCTCTCCCAGGGGTGGAAGGTTTCAAATTTCACTCCAAATTCATTGCATATGCACAGCTGTTGCTGTTAAAGAAATGGGCAGCTATGGACCTTCCCTACACCTGTCCTGCACATCCCAAGCTTGTTTACCTACGGTGTGCCCCTCTTTGTGTCCCCTTTTTCACCACTTTCCTATCTCCCCATTTTCTTTTCTTTAAAAGAAATTAGCGTGGGGGTTAGCGGGAGTAAGCACTTTTAATTAGTAGTAGGCGTGATTAAGCAAGTGTGTGCATGTGTACACTTAGCTAAGCATCGCTAAGCGTCATGCAAACCTGCTTACAACTGCTTAAAAATGCCTTAGTCACTCTATGGCAGGGTCCTTGTTCTGCTGAGCAGCAAAAAAACCTCTGCTAGTCTCGAACCCCAGACCATTGACACAAAAGTCTGCATGAATTACCACTAAGCCACAGCAGATATCCAAATAACATGGTTCTGAAATAAATATATCATGCATTACAATGAGGGGATGTAAATGGAAATTAGGAATGGTATAACACAAATCCTTTTCTGTGGGTCTTTACCAGTAGTGGTTGTGGAATTGCATGACATGACTGTAAAAGGAGAACCAGCCATCCTAGCAGGGAATAATGTTACAATAGCACCTTACAAACACCACACAGTATCAGACCAGGATTAATACTGGCCACAGGAATACAGTGCAATAACCACATTTGTATGGCAGTTAATTGTGTAAGTGAGAAAAAAGTATATACTCCCATGTATCCTGTGTTAGCATTTGGAGGGGTGTGTACATGTCTACACTGAGATGTGTGTACTGGAAGCAGCAACATTCAGGTTTCAGTACAACATGCATATAACTGGCTACAACCCTAGCATCACATAAGAGACATATACCAACCTTCTGACTGATGCAACGGTGTCCAGAGCAAACAAGCATGGGCCCCACCTTGAAAATCTGAAAGGGTTACGCCTACCTAACCTAGCATTTTATAGCAGTGGGCTGCAATCAAAGTGAGTAATGCAATCACCAAACAGCAGGCTGCATGCAATTACTGAATGGTGGGCAGCAATTGGTGCAGAGGCTGTCACATGCACAAGTACAGATACCTAGAAAAGCAGGCTGTACCTGCAGTCCACACATGCAATTATATCATTGCAGGTGCTGTGAGATAGAGAGAGAGAGAGAGAGAGAGAGAGAGAGACACGGATACAGACACAGACAGACACAGACTGAGACAGAGAAAGAGACAGAACAGAACAGAGTGAGAAACAAAGATAGAATGTTGACTGGAGGGTGGAAACCAAAAAAAAACACCAATAATAAAAAAAAAACTACAAAACCGTAACACACGGAGCAGGGAAATACTAAGGTAAGGTATGTAACTCACATGTATGTGTTGGCATGTTGTAGATGTTCCTGAAGAGTACTCTACACACTGCAAATCATCCATGTGTGGCAGCAGTATGTATCTATCTGTATCTGCACATGTGCATAGGGCAAGGGACATACTGCAACTGTTAGTGAAGGGTGGACAGATATCTGTCAGTGAAGGTTGATATGTGCATATATCCATGTAGGTCGTAGTGTATGGCTTAGAAAACAGCATGCAGTGCGCAGGAGCGGCTGTAGGTTAACCGGTGCCCTAATTAAAGGACTCCACGGTGCCCCTACCACACTTCCTGGTGCCCCCATCCTTGTCTTACTACACCACATAAATAGTGGAAAAGCACCCCTGCTAGAGCGGTGCCCTAGGTGGCCACCCAGTTGGCCTATGCCTAAGGCCAGCTATGGTAGTGTTGATATATGTCATGTGGTGGTTAAATGCTGTGTGACAGATTTGACAGATCTGCTGTGTTACAGCCAGTGAGGCCTGCCAATGCTACAAGGGCTGAGGACACCCACATGCATTCTGCACAACACTGAGCAATTTAATCACATACCTGTACATCCCACAACTGTCGCATAAGTGATATCCCCACCATGAAAGGTGGACTGTACATGTGCCTATATGTACATCCATGTGTACAGCAATGGATGTGTACATGTATGTGTAGAGATATGCATGTGTATATATATATATATATATATATATATATATATATATATATACATATAGATTGAGAGAGAGAGACAGAGAGACATAGATTCATATGTACCACAACAGGTGTGTGGTGACCAAGGCATGGACTGTAGACAAGTGTTGATACTGCAGTGCCATTCCACCTTCCCAAAACAGTGTACCCATTAACTAGCACATAGGTAGAGATCTACCTATCAGTGAAGGTGTGATAAGGGAACATGTGACACAGGTGGACAGTAGCCTCCGCTTTGATGAAGACAGTGCCACACTACACCTGTAATCTGTCTGTGTGGTATGTGTCATGACAACAGGTGTGTCAGCTATGGAAGTATAGGGTAGAGTTCCCCTCTACTCATCACAATGCCCTGTGTGGTATGTACTTCACATGACAACTACACCAGGTGAATGTTCACAGACAGACCCCCCCCAAGAGGTTAATACTGGCTGCAAACAGATGCCCTATGCAGACTGACTCACAAAACCACAACTACACTGTATTGCATACTGGCCACACAGAGGTGACCTCTGCTGGACATACAGAGGTATGTCACACCCATAGCTGGGTGACAACTGCCAAGGCAACATATCACAATCCCTCTAAGATACATGTTCTAGGGCCCTAAACCTTGTCAGCTCACTAAACGGCACATGCTGGAGGGATAGGTTCCCATCTCAGAGATATGCCATACACCGGAATAGACCACATAGCAATGGCAAACAAGGCTCCTCCTTAGCAGTTGTTATACCCCTGATGATTGTGGGAGAGATTGGTAATACACCACAGGAAACACCTCTGTGGTTCAGGTTGGTAGGGGCAAGTGAAATCAAAGTACTTGTGTGTCAAAGGCCAGGGTAGCATATGGCTAGGCTGCCGTAGGCCCTAGGGCCAATAGCATATTACCTACCTATGACACTATGCACTTACACATGTACTTAATGCAATAACTGCTATGTGAGGTTCTATAAGTGTAATGCTGAATGTGTGCAAGGTCTGTAAAGGTGTGATAGCTTAGTGTGATGTTGCATCTAACATGGTAGTGCCTATCCTAGCTGTGAGGACAGCAACTGATGTGTAATGTACTGTTAGGCAGACATAGTAGTACAGCAGATGATGTGACATAGTTCTCCATTGACGAATGTGGTGTCTCATTGTAGGCTAAAGCAATACATGTATGCTTAGTGAGTGGTACTGCTGGTGAATCCATCACCAATATGAACTGTAGTACTACCTGAAGCTGTAGGCTTAAACAGCACAGTATGGTGTGTGCTCACATTGCTTGGAAACACTGCCATGTGTGTTTCCTGTAGTCTCCACAGAGGACAGAATGCAGACATAAGGGTGTGTAAGTAGTGGCACACAGTACCGTATGGTACACAGGTAATGCTCATCTGTGTTGGCATACAGTGGTTCATTGCATGTTTGCCTGATGTGTGTGTGATTATGCCTGTACAATGGCTGCAATCATATGTGTGTTACAGGGTTAATGTGTGCATCCAGCAACATATATAGTCTGTTACAGCAGTATGCCACCTATAGTAACAACTGGACACATCTGTTAGGCAGGGCTATGGCATCAATGACTAGTGTGGTTGATTGGTATTACTGTACCTGTACTATACATCCATTGCAATGGATGACATCTTTGTTCATGCATCGGTGTGATATACACCCCTGTCTTGAGGTTGTACAATGTGTCACAAACAGTGTGTCGGGTACTGTTGTATAGTGGTGTGATATATAGAGTCTGCCAGGCAGTATTAGTTAGTTGTGGCCTGAGAACCAATAAGTGGTATTGAATGTGTGCAACCTCTGACAGACAATAGGATGGTATATATGGCAGTAAAGTGATATCTGTGGGTAAAGGTGTAAAGTGTGACACAGGACACTCTCACACATATTGTTCATATCTTTTTCATCCAGATGGCTCACCACCACAACCCAGCATATACAGCGGATGAGGAAGAGATGATACTCGCCAGCCTATTGCAGCGGTACACAATGCTCTTCTCCAGAAGCAGCCAGCACCAGCAGGAGCGGACTGCACTGTGGCAGGAACTTGTTAGTCGGGTAAATGACATAGGCATGCATAACCGGACATATGAGCAGGTTTTTAATTAGACAAGTCCGGCGGCGTGCATTTGATATCCAAAGACAGCAGCTTGCTACAGGTGGAGGGGTGGCCATTCATCCCCCCCTCACAAGAGCTGAGGAGCTGCTCCTAAGCATGGTGGCTCCTGGACAACAGCTACTGCAACCACTGACATGTGTTGTAATGGAGGCCAGAGCCACCCAGCACATCCACCTGGAGTAAGCAGGTAAAATGCCCAATCTGTAGACTACAGTTAACTGTATTGTTAGATTATGTGTACGTGAGATGTGTACTGTGTGTTTAGCAGTTCAGCTGCCTAGTGTTGTGCAATACGGATAGTTTGAATGATATCCCTACACCTGTGACTGTTGACTGTTGTTGTACTGCAGTTTAGCATAACCCACTGTAGCAATGCCACAGTTGTGGCCACTGATGAACCCTCCCATATTCTCGTAGGTCCCTCTGGTGTGACGGCAGGGCAGCCGATCCATGCTGGTGAGTGTGTTATACCTGCAATGTTGGTAATGAAATATGCATGTCATAGGTGAGGTGTAGGCCATGTACACATAACACCCCTACGCATAATGCATGCCGTGCATGTTTGCTGTGAGACGTTGCACAGCTCAGTAATGTCAGTAGCTGCCTCACTGACATGCAATACACAGAGCATGACACACAGTTGTGGCAATTCCGTACTCACATTGGATAGGCATAGTTGCAACACCTGTACACAACATAACACATTTATCACATGCAGTACACAAAGTCATGCTACATATGGCGTAACCACACACCCGCTGTAAGGTCACACTTCAGTATCCCACATGTCATTCACACACACATGACGTACATCAGGGGTAGAGGCCTATCATGGGGCTGTGCAACACTCTTCAACACATAACACAGTCATGTGAGGTAATGCTCCCTACTGGGCACCTCATACACCCATGTACAAAGTGGCTGTGTAATAGTGAACGTATCCACGGCACTGCATTTCAGGTACAGCATGCTAGGCGGTGGTCTGTCACACAGTAGCAGCCGTGAGTGACCACAAGATGCATGATGATGATGATGGCACATGGTACTACACCCCATCCGGTTACAGTGACCACAGTACTACACATAGCAGTCTTTGCTGTGCACCTCATTGTTCTGGGTGTGCAAACATATGCACCTATACACACCATGCATAGCATGTTGTGTGTGTGCTTACATATGCTAGTATACACATTCTGCACATCAGTCGCCATCTGTACATAGAGTCACATATATGTCCTGGAATGCTATTGGGTGTATAGGCCACATGACACACATTGGGTATGCGTGGTGTTTAATGTTGCAGTCATGTAGCATGCCATGTCGTGGCTGGCACTGACATATCTGCAATATGTCCCACACTCACTATAACCACTGTACAATGTCCATGTCGAGCATTTGGATTCCTTCACGTCTACATGCACCACTCATCCCATGTCTGTACATTGCATGCATTCTCTACTCTTGTGCCCACTATTATGTGCTATGGACACAGACACTGTCATCAGACATGGCAATCTAAGTGTCACACAGATAACACATGCAGCCATGGCATGTATACCATTGAGTGATGGTGCACATGACATTGCAGAGCAGATAATACTTGCACAGCAATGTTGTGTCCATGTACACACTCTGTTCCAGGGTGTACCCAATCACTGAACAACTACACACATGCATCAAAGCCATGTATAATGTCATTAGATAGGGCTGTCTACACTTGCACTGCATGGTCTTCAGCAACACATATTCTGCATGCTGGCACGTGTGTGGTGACTGTTTGCCTTGTGATACTGTCACCCACCATCACCCACTATTGTGTATGTGTTGGATTGCTGATGCGTGTGTGTATGTGCTGTGGTGAGCAGTGTATTTAAGTGCATGTGTGCATGTGTGCATGTGTTCATGTGTGCATGTGTACGTGTTCATGTGTTCATGTGTGCTTGTGTGCATGTGGGCATGTGGGCATGTGTTCATGTGTGCATGTGTTCATGTGGTCATGTGTTCATGTGTGCATGTGTTCATGTGTGCATGTGTGCATGTGTGCGTGTGTTCATGTGTGCATGTGTGCTAACATCACGTACAGATTGTAAAGTGTGTTTCCTGTCTTCTTTCCACAGGTGCTGAGTTAGGGGTGGCTGAATGCAGCAGGGAACCTGATGTCACCACCACTGATAGTGGAGATGATGTGACATGTATTTGTGGTACAGGAAGGTCTGACAGGGTCTGTCGTTGGTCCACCAATCGACACTACACAGCGGTCAACCCCATCTATGCGCACACTCATACTGCCAATACATCCCTCGTCACCAATGGCCTTAGCTGAGGGACAGCATACAGTTGGCATTGACCAGGAGAGTGTGGTACCTATGGCACGTGCATCTCCTCACAGCAGCCATAGCTGGATTACTGGAATGGTACCACATAGGCGAATGTCCAGGGGTTCTCGGGGCAGCACCACTGGTCATATTGCCCCTGGCAGACGTGCCCCCAGAGGTATTACAACCTCCAGTATGTTCCAGGCTGTAATAAGGCACAGGCATGTATGGAACAGTACACCCGACAGGAACTAAGGGCGCAGAGGGCCCATTACACTGCTATCAATGGCAGCATCCGTGACCTTGCCGGTGCCATTTGGAATTACACCGAGGTCATTGATAGCTGTTGGAGGGAGACATTAGATGTCCTCCATGATATGTTAGCCATGAGCCAGGACCGTGCGGTATGGATGGGAAGCCGACGCGGACACATGCCAGCAACAGCATCAGCTGGCAGTCATCGCAAATGGACCATGGATCACAGCCGCTCCTGTAGTGGGAGTACCAGTCCTAGCAATGCTAGGGCTGGCCTGTCCATTGACCGTCCTACTAGACCATGTGCACATGGCACTGGCCAGTCTCAGCAGGGACATGGGTCCAGTCATCATACCTCTGCCTCTGATGACAGCACCCAGTCAGGGTTGATACCCGATACTGCCCGCAGCACCCCTGCTAGGCACAGGTACCGTGCCCATGGCTGGAGACAGTGATCTGTATAGCCTGGCAGGTACAGTCTGTGGCTGTCCCACAACCACCCTTATATGGCAGCCACATGGTGGAGTTGTATGCATGCAGACACACACACATTTACCATAGAACTAGGGCTCACACATACACACACACATTACATCAACATTGGCCCATGCAGTACTGTTGTCCCTCACACACACATGCACACACAGACATGCCAATTGGATGGGTCAGTGTCGGGCTCTGGCAAACCTACAACACACCCTGTGCATATGTTGACACCTGTGCCACCTCCTTTCATCTGTAATATTGATGCAGGAACAGGATAACATGGTCCTAATGCACAGGGTGTCATTATAGCAGTGTAGCAATAATAGCAAGTTGACAACAGGAAAGTGTAATGATATCCTTGTAGGTATACCTGAGCAGGCATTATGCATCACAACTCTGATAGTCATTGTAGCATTGTTTACACCAGTGTTAGTCCTGGAGTATGTAATGTCCACCCATGTGCCACTTGGCTGAAGGTACAGTGTTGCCAGCCTGTGTTAGTGAGTGGAAAGTACGTGTGTGATGTGTGCATTTCAAATTAGCGGGTGTACATCTGTGAACATGGTGCGTGTGCACTGTCTGCATGTACGTACATAGTGGACATGTGGGATGTGCAACATACCCTGTTCTACATATTGTTAACATCTTATGGTATCTTTCGGTGGTCAGTATGCATTCTACTACAGATATGTACTAACATGGGTACACATGTGTGCATGACATGGGTTGGCACTATGCTGTGGGTGATACTGTTGATATCTGTCAATGATCTGCAGTCTGGTAGTATATACCATCTCAACAGCATGACTATAACCAATCATTAGATGATGTCCTGACAAATGACTCACAGTTGTAGGGAACTCAGTAACAGTTGGATCCTTCCAGTACTATACAATAACATTAACCAGTGGTATTGACTGCCACACACTCCTGGGACCACACCTGTGTGGCATATAGCCCTCTTAGTTACATTCAAATACACTAGGGATATGTCCATCAACATCTGGAAATGCATGCATTGGCCTACACTGCATTCCCTGGATGGGACGCATATCCTACACAAGGGTATCATACAGACAGATACCTGTTGCCCAATACATGCTGTATAGCAGTAAGCCATCTATGGCATATTCATCCACATTTACTATACATACTATCCTGACAGTACCACATAGGTGGTAGCCCTCAACATGTATGTTGGGTACCAATGTGTGCAGACAGACACGTGTTATGTCATCTGTCCCTTTTTATCCACATATCCATAGGTATTGTGGGGTCCCTCAGTGTTTCACATAACACATTAGGGTCCTGCATGCATGTCCACAGGGCTGGTGTACACCTATAATGACTGTCCGTTATTGCCAGTCATTGTTGTGTATGAACATGTCTGACATATACCCCGGCAATTACCCTCACTCACAGTACTCTATAGTACGTGTCATGGGTGTGTGTGGCAGAGATGTCCTTGGCCACGGATCACTACATTGGCTGGGCTTGACACAAACATACATACGTGACCTATGATTTGTGAAGCAGCGGCACAATCTGTCGAAGGTTACAAATGTATTCATGTCATATGCAGGCTTCACACCTATGCACTGATTGAGGTCACATGTACACATATTTATTTGAAACGCAGATACCCGATGTGTGCAATGCACATACTTCTTGAAACATATGTCATAACGTAGTAAAACTAAAACCCACACTGCATTGACCACCTGTGGCACACACACACGCACTTGGCGTTTGCAGGACTCAAACCCCTACCTAACTATGTTATGATACTAGAGAGATACGCATTAACCCAGCACGCAATATGCTTTATTGGGTGATTTTTGTTCTCCTGGTATATTTGTAGGATGATGACATCATCAGACTGGACATGGTAATGTGTATACACATTGTTTTGCAATCCCAGGAACGATCCATGTAGGTTCTCAGGTATCAACAGCTTGTACAGGACCCCATGAGTCTCTCCTTGTGTGATCTATCTGTGGACACATTGACATCCCTTCATATGTCAACACATATCTCTGCACAGCTTTTTGATTCTGTGGATATGACATGTGTCTGTGATGTTGATGAAGAGCTGTTCAAAGTCTATGTGGGACATGTGTAGCTCTGTTCCACAATGTATGTCCTGGGTGATTGCCTTGCAGACAGTGTAGCATGCTTGGGAACCATGATCTACACATGAACATTTATTATTTTATTTATTTATTTCAGTTTGATGACCAGGGAGGTCCACTGGGCTCAGGAGCCCATTTTCAGTGGAGGCCCGGGGAGAAAAGCTCCACATTACAAGATACAAAGATAAAAAGATATAAACAAAATACAAAAGATAAAAATTAACATAAGATTCAAGGTACAGATACATAAGGATGCAACCATCAGTCTACATGGTATGAATGCTGGTAATTTGTGATACAGAGGCAATAAAATGAATGGTGTTTACATAACATATTATTCAAATATTGAAATGGATGATTAAAAGATTACAAAGAGTCTGAGTCTAGTAATGGCAGAGTGGTAGAACAAGCATAAATGTTAGGGAGGGGAAATAAAGGGAGAGCAAACTATTTACAGTATTTACATATATACACAGGACAACAGTAACAATAAGTAGATATGAACAAGGTTGACAGTAGTAAGAAATTGAATAGCATTACTGTTAATATGTACAGTGAGGAGGCTAGGTGGGGAAAGTGCAGTTGCACTTCCACTTAGAAAACAGGTAGGAATGGAGTAGTGTTTTGAAATTATTAGGATTTTCTATCAATCTTAAAGAAGGAGAGAGAGAGAGTTCCACTTTTTGGCTAAGGAAAAAGAAAGGAGGTGCTGCCCGGCAGGTCGTTTTGGTTTGTGGACATTGAGTAGGTTTAGGTGGGCCGAACGAAGTGGCCTATTAGGGGTATATGGTTGAAGGAAGTTGGATAGTGCAGGACATTTAGAGGGGTTAAATAATAGCCTGTGGGCAGTGGTAAGTTGGAGGTAGTCTAGAAGGTTGGGGAGTTCTAGCCAGTTTAGTGACTGGAGGGCAGAACGATGATGGGAGGAGTGTTTGGCTTTGGTGGTGAATTTAGAAATTTTGTTATAACAAATTTCCATTTTTGAGGAGGTGGAGGTGGATAAGTTAGTTAATAGAGGGGCACCATACATTAGTGAGGGAAGAAGATAGGTAGTGGCAAGCGTTTGTCTAGAAGAAGGAGAGAGATAGTGGAAGTTTCTGTATAACAGGCCAAGTTTTTGATGTGTTTTCATAATGTTGAGTTGAACATGGATGTCAAATTTTAGGTTTTCATCGATAGTGACCCCAAGAAGTTTGGCATGGGGGACAATTTCTATGGCAGAATTTTTAAGGCTTCTAATTTTGAAGGTCTTTTTGTCAAGAGGGAAGGATTTTGTAGAGGGGAAGAGTAGTATTTTAGATTTGTTTACATTTAGAGATAAGTGATTATGGAGCATCCAGTTCTCAGTGGCAGAGAAGGCATTTTGTGTGTGTGCCAGAAGTTCAGGGAGATTGGTGGCACAGCAGATTAAGGTGGAGTCGTTGGCGTATTGTACGATTTTAGTATTTGGGATAGCAGAGTGGAAGTCATTGATGAAGATATTGAAAAGCATGGGGCCAAGAATGGAACCTTGGGGAACTCCAGTGGGGGTAGGAAGGAAGTTAGAGGTGCCTTTTCTCCATTTTACAGCTTGGGATCTGTTGGAAAGGTAACTTGAGAACCAGGATAGTGTATTGTCAGAGAGGTTAAGGTTAGAGAGGTGACTAAGGAGATGAGTATGGGAGACAGTGTCAAAAGCCTTAGAGAGATCAAGTAGGACTGTTGAAACTATTTTGCCAGAGTCACGAGCATGATTGACTATATCAAGGAATGAAAGTAGAGCAGTTATAGTGCTATGGCCAGGATGGAAACCATGTTGGGTGTGAGAGAGGAGGTGGTTTTTAGTAAGGAAAAGCATTAGCTGAACATGAACGCATTTTTCCAGTATTTTTGATACTGGGGAGAGGATGGCTATGGGATGAAAGTTTGAGGTATTATTGTTTATACCACCCTTATGAAGGGGGTGTATAAAGGCAGTACGCCACAGCTTAGGGACATATGATTCCTGTATGGATCGATTGATTAGGATGCTAATGGGGAGAGCAATTCCATCTGCAGCAATTTGTAAGAATTTAGATGGAATATTATCTGGGGCATTTGAGCAAGGTTTCAGTTTGCTGAGAAGTTGTTTTATATATGAGGTAGAGACTGGTTTGAGTTGAAAAGTGGTGGGAGGATTGGGTTTAGAGGCTGGGGTAGAGTGACTGAACTGTGAGGATGGGTTAATAGGGAAGGACTTATTTAGTTCAGCTATAGAATTAATAAAGAAGGAGTTGAAAAGAGTAGCAATTTCAACATACCACAGTTGGTAGGGTTGTGTGTTTGTTGGTTTCCAATAGCTCTGTTTATCACGTCTGCCATGATGCACTCCATGGCCTTGCAGATCAGACTTTATAGCCTTACTGGACTATACTTCCCATGGTGTGTTGTGCACCCACACGTGTGGGGAGTGCCTTATGTTGCTGTAACACATTCGACTTTTCCAGGTCCAATGGAGTGGGTGCGGCTCAACAGACTGTTCAGGTGGAGGGTCTGTTTGTTCTGTAGTGCATGCATGACACATATTGGGAAACAATGTAATCCAATTGCTGCCATACTTTTGGCTTTGGGGGGAGCTGTTCAGCCATTCTACACATGATATCTCATGGTATGATGTCAGGGACTATCGTCTGTGGGAGGTGGGTATGTATACATGGGCCTGTCTGATAGGATGCAGACAATGTCAGTAAGGTACAGTTGTCCCTGACTCAGCACATATATGCATGTACATTACTATTTATTACATAGCTGAAGGACATGTCATAATTCTCAGTCTGGACTCCTTCTCAGCTACTCTTTACAAAACACCAACAAACCTGAGCACTAATCCCGGTTATACTCTTTTACACACTTACCCTACTGATCCTTTGTGCTCAGGCTACAGAGTATGTCATCATAATACACTGTCATGTCCTGGGGTCGGTTTAATCTGTACTCTCCAGTCCAGCTAGTGAATATTGTGGTTATGACACAATGTCACATCTGCCTCATGTACACAGACAACCCTCTCCTCCTCACATCACACTCACATATATGTGGGAGATGTAACAATATTGACATACAGGACACTGAACTCTCTCGACCCATGACTGGCATAGTCTATCAGGTGGTGAGGGTGACAACACACACCACATATCAGTCTCACATACACCGATAGTGACAGCACACAAACCACATTATCACACATACACTTTGCCTAAGCAGCAGAGACCTCCACAGCAGACACACATACAACTGCTACCCCACTACAATGCCCACATGTCACACAGTTCACAATGTCAGTGTGCCACACAGTCACTGCCCTTGGGGCTAAACAGCACACCTGATACACTTGTTATAAGTGACACTTAATGGCAAACACACTGTCGTCCCACTCACCAGGCCAAACAAGGGAATAGTCACTTTGAGCTGTCTCTCAGGTGCCAAGATCCACCACATAACACATGCACTCAAGTCACTCCAAAGCAAGTCCAGGACTGGCTCCATCATTGTCCAAGCTGGTGCGTACAACCTCAGATGTTCCTCCCTGGACCACATGACATGAAACATAGAGGAACTCTGTGATTATGTAGCCCAGCCCAGTATTACCCTGACCTTGTCTAGCATCTTACACTCACCAAGTATGATGTCACAGTATACCAATACACTGATCATGTTTAACAGTTGGCTAACATATTGGTGTTATTCAATGGGGATACAGTGTCTGTCACCCTGGGGTGACATGCTCGACATGCCATGTAGCTTCCCTATGGACAGCTTGCACCTGTCACCCTTGGACCTTTGAATACTGGCTAGGGCACTTGCTGCCACCATAGTGCCTTATTTAAGCATGGCTCAAAGGACAGAACCACCTCCATAGACATTACAGAGTACACGACACTGAGGGTAATGCTGCTCAACAGCAGATGTATTACCCTCAAATTGTGCCCACTCAGGAATCTCCTCAGTACGGAGGATAGCAATATCTGTGCACTAACAGACACATGGTTCAGGCTCCCACATGCACACCAGCACTACCAGGTTGTATTTCATACCATGCTTTCAGACCACATAACATGGAATGGCCAACACAAATAAGGGGTGTATCCATATACATCACAGATACACATACCTCCAGGTTGGTAGCACTGCACAAAGCATCATAGACCATGCATATGCACCTAACATTGTGCAAATCAGCTGTTTGGTTTGTTGCCTGCTACAGACCACACTCCCCAACTCAGCAACCCCACTCAGCTTTCCTGGGAACATTGGACAATATGAAGGTCTCCCCAAACACCATTATATTGGGTGACGTCAAATACCTACACATTGACTGTGGATAGTACTCAGGCCACAACACCCTCGACCAACAGTTGCTACTAATTCTACACTCATATGCTATTGCACAACCGGTCACCACACCCACACGAGGGGAAAACATATTGGACATGATCATCACCGACATGGGGACTCTATGTTCCACACCTGCGATATACCCCTCATTGCTAAGGGCATAACATACTTTATCTCACTGGACATCCATATCCCGTCCCCACACCCTTCCTGGGTAATGTTGATGAACCCCCCCATAGGAAAATGTCACACTCCTCCAAACCACAGTGGTATCCTTCAGAGACCCTGGATCAGTGGTAAGTATGGCTCAGACTACTGTATCCTTTACATACACATTCTATGGACACCTAGTGGACCGCATGGATCGTTACATCCAAAATAACAACTGGACTCATTCCTGCAATGGCAGCAGACCTGTGTGGTAGACCCCAGCCATTCATACGCTTTACAACAAATGGAGGAAGCTACTACATGATAGAGCACAATCCCTGACAGGGAAGGCATCTGTGAGCTATACTAGCAGACAGCTACAATCACTTGGGTAATTATGTCAGGCATGCTTCTAACAGACAATTGCACCAGACACGTCGGACAGTCACAAGACCTTCTTCAGTCGATTCAGGTACCTGGCTGGACATTCACTGATATGCTGTGTGTTACTGTATACTGACCAAACATACCCTAAACCCACTGACATTGCCATCATCCTAGCAAACAGGTTCATTGCAGATGTGTCCCCCACATCCCCCCTAAGGTGGTACTGTCCATACCAACAGAGTGTACCTCTCAGACATCACGAGTAAACAGGTGAGTGCTGCCCTCCCCACAGCAGACAACACAGTATCAATGGGACCAGACGGTGCCCCAGCCTGTGTCGTACACAGCCTTCATGACAGACATAACACTCACATTACGTCACTGTTCGACATAGAAGTTACTGCAGCATATGTACCCATGGAATGGCATACAGCGATAGTGGTCCCGCTCCACTGAATACTGCCACAACAGAACACAGGCAATATCAGCCTAAAATGCTAATTAGCCTGTTCTGCAAAGCTGTGAGGTGTATTGTAATGGGACTCATGCACATAGACATGGGAAACCTACAGACTCTGGGTCCTACACATTACAACATTGTTGTGGGCAGATCTTGCCTGTTGGACCTGTTCATATTCTTTCAACAGTTACCAGGTCCATCAGTGTTGGGACGGTTGTCCACAGAACCTGCCTGGACCTTGCACAACCCTTCAACACAACACAATACCCCGCTCGGCCATTATGCATAGGCTCCCCAGCATCAATATCGACACATATCTGACATGATGGATTGCTACCTGGGTCAGGGATAGCACCCACATGCTCAGTGTTGCAGGTGCCATGTCTGACTATACACCAATTACACAAGGCATCCCACAAGGCTCAGTCCTGGGACCTCTCTTGTTCAGTATATATTTGTGTGATGTACAGGCTATTACAAGAAGCTTATGGCTGCCCATGTTCGCAGATGACTGCAAACTGGGTGCCATAATCTGCTCTCCTGCTGGCACATGCATACTCATACAGGGTCTCACAGAGATAGGTCGAATGGTGCCTGAGCCATGGCCCACAGCTACATGCCATTAGTTGCATAGTCATCCCCTTTGAGGATGACAAACTGCCCACACATTACCACATAGGTTGTAATCCATTACATACAGTAGTGGTTGTTACGGTTTTGGGGACACAACCTGTTTGTACTCTCGCCTTTGACAATCCTATTGCCATAGTGGTTAGACAGTATGTCTACATAGCCCACCATATCCCACATGGTTTCACATGTTGAACACGTGTGGTCATTGTGCCCCTGTACTCTTCACGGCCATGCTTGGTTACAATGCCACATTTGGGATGTACCTTACCTGACACCTGCAGCAACTGTAATGGCCACAAATGTTACTCATCGAGCAGATGTAGGGATTCACACAGATGCCCTGCACAGTTCCAATACAGTAACTCCAGCTATACTCCATCACTTACCACCTACATGGATGTGTTGTGTGCCTGGTGCCTGTAGTTGCAAGCAATATCTGACCCAGACTTACTGGATATGCTCCACCTCAGGATATTCGACTCCCTTGGAGCTACACACTCCAGGGACATATACCTCAGCACTGATGTTAAAAGGACATGCTGGGGGGACAGATTATTATCAGAAAGCCTCCACTCACTCCAGAGTGTAGTCCCGGTTTTGCATAGGCAGAGCCACCCACTGACCACCTACAGGTGACATCTTGACATGTGGATGGGTGATCACATGTTTACCCATGGGATATCTTCTGGGTCCCTGCTAGACAGAGGCACAATACACTCAACATGAATGGGCTATCTTGTGTGACCTACTATTCTGTGGCACAGTGTTCTGATTAGACTGGGTTGCAGAAGTCAAACACACTCTGGCTATGCTTGTACATGCCCTAGGGCAGCTAGCCTAGTATCAGCCTCTGAACCTATGATAATTTTCATGATGCACAATGTTTATTGCTGATACTGTTTGCAGGTTTTTATCATCTTTGCTTTCACACTTTTTATGAACCGCTTAGGTATCTGCAGAACATATTTGCTTTTGGCAGGGTTCCACTATATTATTTACGTGTCTGTTGTCATATCAGTGTGTGCACAGGGCAGATTGCTAGGTAGTGAGAGGTTCCTGGGTTAACACATACAACTGCCTGCTATGGGTGGCCCAATGCTGTACTCCAACATGGCCTGTGTGTGAGCATGCCCAGTTCAGACTGTCAGTGTTCTGTTGCCTGACATTTGTCTCATGTATTCAAGTGTGTGAGCATGCCCAGTGTGACCTTTCAGTATGTTGCTGTTTGAGGTCCACTACATTTGTTGATGTATGTCTACATGTCCAATATTAACATTTGTACTGTGTGTGTTGAAAGTCAGGTTCTATTCTTACTGCAGGACTCACCTTTGTGTCATAACTCGACATTGATTATGCTGTGCCTGCAGGGTTTCCCTGAAATACTTTGCATAGACTTATCGACAAACTTTTGATTTTATTATCAAGTTTTACTGCCGTGGTGGACAACAGGAGTTTTTAGAAGTATTTCAAACAGGTAAGGCTGACACCCCTGCCCCTGCAACCAGTGATACCTGAACTAACATAGCAACTCAGTTCAATAAGTTCTTTACTAACAGATAGCTGGTGCCAGAGCCATGGCCTGAAGTTAAACGCCAAAAAATGTATAGTCATACCCTTCGGGAAAAACAAGGTAACCCCAAGCTACCATATAGGTGGCAATCCACTAAGCACAGAAGAGGTTATCAGGGACCTGGGGACCCAGGTTGACAGTGGTCTTTCTTTTGACACTCACGTTGCTAAAGTGGTTAGAAAGACCTTCTACATTGCCCACCTGATCATGAAGGGATTCACATCCAGATCTATTGAGGTCATTGTTCCCCTATACTCTTCACTTATCAGACCAATGATCGAGTACAATGCCCCATTCGGGATGTATCTCACCCGACATCTGCAGCAAATGGAGAGACCCCAAAAGTTCCTCACCAAAAGGATAAAGGGACTCCAAAATCTGTCATATGCTGCCAGATTGAAGAAACTCCAGCTCTATTCAGTCGCATACCGTCTGCTCAGGGGTGACATGTGCCTGACATACAAGGCCATGTCCAACCCGGAATTAATGGACATGCTCCACCTCAAAAAATCCAAATCCACCAAAACCACTAGAGCAAGCGACTTAAACCTTAGCACGGATATAAATAGGATGTGCTGGAGGGATAGATTTATCACTCAGAGACTCCTATGCTGTGGAATAAAATCCCGGTCCATGTGAGGCAGAGCACCTCGCTGGCTCTGTTCAAGAGAAATCTTGACCTGTGGATGGGAGATCATAGGTTTATCCTGGGAATCATCTCTGTGTCACTGCTGGACAGAGGCACAACAAACTAATGGGCACAGTATTTTTTCATATAAGGGGTGGCGTAAGCCACAAAACTTTGGGCTAGGCTTATAAATGCCTTAGGGCAGATAGCCTAGTATAAACCTATGAACCTATGAACCTATGATTCCATCATAGCTCTAGCTAACTCCCAAATGCCTGCTACATCTACCAGGTCACCCAAAAATGATACCACTGAACCGTCCTTCTCACTGCAACCTGTCCTTATCTCCACTATTAAAAAACTGCTTAATAAACTAAAACCCACATCACTCTCCACCGATAGACTACCTGCTGAATTCTTAAAGATTGCAGCTAATGCAATTGCATACAAGAATAAAATCCTCAACTCTGGATGAAGTAACCAGTGATAATAAAGAAGAAACAATAAATAAAAAAAAAAACTCGCTGGATACACACAGCGCGTAACTCTTTATTAGAAAAAGATGTGAGCACTTTCGCAGAGTCCTCTCTGCTTCATCAGACATATTATAACAGTTAGAAATTCATTTAAATAGTGGTGCATCATGGTGTCAACCAATCAGTTCCATGTTAAAATCAGTAAACCAAATAACATTGCTCATGGTATAAAAATATACACATATATATATATATATATATATATATATATATATATATATATATATATATATATAAACACATATAACAAACACATATATAGACTGTATAAAATGTGAGACGCATTTCTAACCATCTGGGTACGATATTAAAACCTATGTAAAAGATAGAAAAATATATATAAAACAAATACTAGATAAACTGGAGCAGCAGTGCTTCAAGGCCCTGTTTCTGAGAAATGGTTTTAAAGAAACCTTAGAGTTTAGACCAGGTGGTCTGTCTGCTTGGAACTTAATAATCCATTCTTGTTCCAAAGCTTCAGTATTGTTAATAATATTTCCACCTCTTTTATTTCTTTGGACAATATGGAGAACTAGGAACTTAAAAGTGTGTGTGTTCCCCTCTTGCATCACATGCATTGATAATGCATTGCTTTCTTTTTTATTTCTAATATCTCTCATATGTTCAAAAATTCTGTCCTTCAATAATCGATTAATTTTACCTATATAATAGGCAGGATATTTTGTGCAGAAACTAAAGTATACTATATTTGCAGTGTGACAGTCAGCATAAAAGTGTGTATCAATGGAGAAACCTCTGATAGGGTGTTTATACTGTCCCCCACCAAAAATGAATGGACACGCTGTGCATCTCCTGCAGGCAAACGTGCCCATCCTATCAGACTTTACATATTTTGGCTCATCTATTTTCTTGTAGCACAATTGTCTTTTAAGAGACTTATTATTTTTAAAGGAGAAAGGTGGTGTCTCTCCTATTATTCCATCAAGTTCTTTCACACTCAATAGGATATCCCAGTTATTTCTAACTATGTCACAAACTATATTAATGTTACTTGCAAAAGTCAGTGGTACTCACAGCATATTATTCACTATATTTCTTGCTTGTAATATTTCTTCGGTCTTAAAATTAAGGAGTTATTTGAGATAGGGACTGAAGTTATCATTGGTTTATGGTAGTATATTTTTTCAAATAACTACCTTCTATAGAGTGCATAATTGCCCAGTAGATAAGTTTATTTTCCATATAGTATTTTTATATATTTTTATATATACACTTAGATTTAGTAGTAGTACTAAGTAGTCTGTAAGTTAATTTACACAAACACTAACGTTAGTTATAGTCCTTGTATTTGCACTATACGTTAGGCTTAGAACTTACATGACTTTATTACTTGGTTTGTGTTTTAACTAGTTAAAGATACACAAATTCTAACAGGTAAACACTTTCAACACACTATGCATTTTTGGGTATGTCATTTTTGTTTTAAATACATGCTAGTAGGTAATATTGAGTGTGTTTTTATAATTTACGATGTTTTAAAAAAAGTCTTTCTAGTAAGACAAATGATTTTTTATATATATTCTTCCTGCAATTTAAATGATTTAATATGACTCTATTTGAATAGAGTGCATGTAATCCAAATGGATAATGTGAGGTATTGTTGTGTAAACCTCGCGTGACAGTTTTAGAACGCTGTTGTAACTTTACATCACTTCCTGCATCTAATTTAAATTATTTAAACTGCTACTGCTGTTTGTATTATATCTTTGATGAAGCTACGACATAGGTTGTGGTGAAAACGCTTGTATATTTATATTAAATTGCGTTAAGGTTACTGGTTTTCGTGTGTACGCAATTTTTCACTGCTGGAGCAAGGTTCCCATGGATGCTAGTTTGTTCTTAGTTTTTTTGTTCACGCTATCATATTTCTTGCTGTGCCTGAAGTTGTTGTTAATAGTATTCACATTATGCATGGGTAAATCATTTGCATGTTTTCTTCTAGCATTATAGTAAGGTTGGCATTTCCCTTCCCTTTCTTTCCATGCTAAATAAATCTGCCTCTCAATATCTTTCATTTTGTATCCCCTTTCACTAAATTCATGCTTAAGAAGAGTCAGTGCTTCACATAAAGTTGCATCATCATTGTGTAGCCGCATACAACAAACTATCTGTCCTTTCAAACCATTTGCTTTTGTAAAACCAGGATGCATACTACTGTTATGCAAAACATTATTTTTTCTGATAGGCTTCCTATACAATGAAGCAGAAATTAGTTCAGGGGTATTTCTTTTAACTTTCACATCTAAGAAGTCAATCTCTTTGTCAGAATACCTGTAGGTAAATTTTAAGAATGGAGTAATAGTGTTCATATACCCCAAGAATTGTTTAAGATGGAGCTCATCATCATGCCACAGCAAAAAAAATATCATCTACAAAGCATTTATACCAAATAATAGATTTAGCCAAAACATTTCCTGTGAGAATATTATCAGTTTCCCACTGCACCAGAGATAGGTTGGTGTAGCTATTTGCACAGGCTGTGCCCATAGCCACGCCAACCTTTTGTATAAAATATCTATCTCCAAACATAAATATGTTGTTTTCTAGAACTATCTCCAGTAATGCACAAATTATTCCTATCTTATTGCCTTCAGTACCTCTCCTGACAAGTAATTCTCTGACATTTTCTATCCCCCATGTATGGGGAATCACTGTGAACAATGACTCTATATCAAGTGTCACAAGCCAACATGGATCGTCTAAGGCTTTAAGATGTATACTAAAATCATTTAAAAACTCCTTAGTATCTAATAAAACAGTTGTGCATTCATTTAAAATAGGATGCAAGTTTTTTTCAATATAAATCGATAGTGGCTCAGTCGCCCATCCACGGCTAGATACTATAGGCCCCATAGGTGGGTTCATTAAGTCTTTATGGATTTTAGGCAAACCATAAATTATTGGCACTACTGGAAAATCTGTTTAAAAATACTCAAAAAGTTGCTCAGAGATCATTCCTGTTATTAACAGATCAAACAATAACACTTGTAGCCTGTCCATCAAAGCTTTCATATAGGTATGGGAAATCTCACAATAAATAGTTGCATTATTTAAGTGTGTCTGCATATTATCAACATAAGCTTCTCTGTCTAGAACAACAATCCCTCCACCTTTGTCGGCAGGATGAATTTCAATACTGTTCAAATGCTTAAGGTCTGCAAGTGCTTGCTGTTCAAAACTAGACAAATTGTGAAAGACATTATTAACGTCCTTCAGTTAATTTACTCCTAAGTTGCTTTTCACAGATATCAACAAACAAGTCAATGTCAGAGTTACTGGAAGGTATAAAACCACTAGGTTTCTTGAAAGCATTAAATGCAGTAGTTTCATTGTGAAATAAAGTCTTAAGATTTAATGTCCTGCCAAAAAAATTAAGTTCTTTTACTGCATTAACTAAATCTACTTTTTGAGCTGGGACAAAACTCAGTCCTCTGTTTAGAAGAGTCAGCTGTGAGTCAGTTAAAGGAAAAGAAGAAATATTAAAAACTAAACCTGTTTTGTTCTTTTCCAAGTTCTGTTTTGATCGTCCACACTGTGCATTCTCCTTGTCTTGCCAAAAAAGCGATTACGAGACCTCCCTCGTATCAGTAGTGGTTTCTCTAACAAAAAAAGCTTCATTCAAACCATTTGAACTGCTCCCTTCAGCAGTAGTTGTTTTTGCTTTATTTATGTGAGCAGGGCGTAGTAACAAAGTATTTTTGGGTTTGACTACTGGTGTATCTTCCACTATAGGCAGTGTTGTATCATCTAGTGACACAGAGTTAACACTTGTTTGAGATAAACTAGCAGGTTGCACTTTGTCACAGTTAGAATTAGTAGCTTGTGCATCTGAAGTGCTTTGCATACCTGTTCCATGCAGTTCATTGTTTATAGGGCTACGCCCACTTCCTACTTGCAGCCTCTGAGTTTCCTGTGAGTTCCTTTCAGGGTTCCAAAAGAAGACATTGTCCATTTTAAAATCATGCAAGTCTCTTTGGATTTTACATGTTTTTGCACTAGATAAGTGTTTTTCATACTGATTAATTTGTTCATGTAGCTGGTCAATTTTATCAGCTATAACTTCGCCAGGGAATGTATCAAAGATATTATTATGTAGGGTGGGCACTTCTTTTAGCAACTCATCTTCTTCATCTTTAAAGAAGTCAACTAAGAGTTGCATGCACTTGGCACTGCACTCTAAATTCAAGTTTTGCCAGCGTTTTAGGAGGTCTGGATATGTCTGCCCATAGCTGGGCATAGTTAATACTCTTAGACCTCTAGGTGCAATTTTCAATTGTAAGCATGCCTCTAGGTGAAAGCATTGCCATTGTAAATGCTTATATTTGTATAATTTATTCTTAAGTGTCCTGAAACTTTGTAGAAAATTCTCATATTGCTATTATCAAACAGTGTACGAATCTCAGTTTGTTGTAGTATATCCTGCATTAATAACGGATTGCTATTGTAGCCCCCCAAACATCTCTAACGCCCAGGTGAGAACTGCTCTCTCCAAGGCAAAGAACACAGCATCCATGGGACCTGATGGTGTCCCCGGCTGTGTGCTCCATGAACTCAACGAGGAATTAAACCCACAGTTAGGACAGCTGTTTAATCTTAGTCTCACCTCTGGATACATACCCAGGGAGTGGCGCACAGCGACTGTGGTCCCACTCCACAAAGGCGGTGCCTCCACCGACCCTGGAAATTACCGTCCCATTAGCTTGACAAGCCTTATCTGCAAAGCCATGGAGAGGATCATAATGGATCTCATAAATAAAGACATAGGGAACTTGCAGACTTTGGATCCAACCCAGTTTGGCTTTGTCAAAGGCAGATCATGCCTTTTAAACTTGGTTGACATTTGAAACAGTCACCAAGGCCATTGACGAGGAGAAGGCAGTCCATACAGCCTACCTAGACCTGGCGAAGGCTTTTGATACAATACCTCACTCGGGTATCATTGAAAAACTCATCAACTTAAATGTAAACCCATACATTACAAGATGGGTTGCAAACTGGCTGAGTGACAGAACCCACAGGGTCAGAGTTGCTGGCGCCATGTCAGACTCAAAGCCTGTCACAAGTGGTGTCCCACAGGGCTCAGTCCTGGGCCCACTCTTGTTTGGCATCTACTTTTCTGAAGTACAAGCAAACACAGGAGGGTTATGGCTGACAAAGTTTGCAGATGACTGCAAACTGGGCCGTAGTTGAAAACACATCCAACACAGATATCCTTCAGAAGGGTCTCACAGAAGCGGATAACTGGTGCCAGAGCCATGGCCTAAAGTTAAATGCCAAGAAATGCATAGTCATACCCTTCGGGAAAAATAAGGTTACCCTAGCTACCATATAGGTGGCAATCCCTGAACACAGAAGAAGTTATTAGGGACCTGGGAACCCAGGTTGACAGTAGCCTTTCATTCGACACTCATATTGCTAAATTAGTTAGGAAGACCTTCTACATTGCCCACCTTATCATGAAGGGATTCACATCTAGATCAAGGGAAGTCATAGTCTCCCTATACTCATCACTCATCAGACCAATGATCGAGTACAATGCCCCATTCAGAATGTATCTGACCCGACACTTGCAGCAGCTGGAGAGGCCACAAAAGTTCCTCACCAAAAGGATAAAGGGTCTCAAAAATCTGTCTTATGCTGCCCGACTGAAAGAACTCCAGTTATATTCAGTTGCTTACCGCTTGCTCAGAGGTGACCTATGCCTGACATACAAGGCCATGTCAAACCCAGATTTGATGAACATGCTTCATCTCAAAAATCTAGATCCCTCAGAGCCACAAGGGCGGGAGACTTAAACCTCGACACGGTTATTAATAGGACATGCTGGAGGGATAGATTCATCACCCAAAGACTCCCTATGCTGTGGAACAAAATCCCGGTTTATGTGAGGCAGAGCACCTCGCTGGCCTTGTTCAAGAGGAATCTTGACCAATGGATGGGAGATCGCAGATACACCCCAGGGGTTACCTCAGTGTCACTGCTCGACAGAGGCACAGCAAAATAATGGGCATAGTTTCTCCAAACTAAAGGAGTGGCGTAAGCCACAAAACTATGGGCTAGGCTTATAAATGCCCTCGGGCAGATAGCCTAGTATGAACCTATGAACCTATGAACCTATGTGTGTTAAGTATTGAATCAAGTCATTCATTCATCATTGTTTGACATATTTTGAAGTCCATCGGCCCCACATTCGTGGCTGCCCCAGCGTAAGTTGTAGTTTCATCCACACCTGCCATGTCCAGGTAGAGGTAAAAAACTTCAAGATACAGGAATAAAATCCTCAACTTTGGATGAAGTAACCAGCGATAATAAAGAAGAAACAATAAATAAAATAAAAAATTGCTGGATACACACGGCATGTAACTCTTTATTAGAAAAAGATGTGAGCGCTTACGCAGAGTCCTCTCTGCTTCATCAGACATATTATAACAGTTAGAAATTCATTTAAATAGTGGTGCATCATGGTGTCAACCAATCAGTTCCATGTTAAAATCAGTAAACCAAATGACAATGCTCATGGTATAAATATATATATATATATATATATATATATATATATATATATATATATATACAAATATATAAAAACAAATATAACAAGCACATATATAGACTGTACAAAATGTGAGACGCATTTCTAACCATCTGGGTACGATATTAAAAGTTGTGTAAAAGATAGAAAAATATATATAAAGCAAATACTAGATAGAAATGAATTTCTAACTGTTATATTACATCTGATGAAGTAGAGAGGACTCTGCGAAAGCACTCACATCTTTTTCTAATAAAGAGTTATGTGCTGTGTGTATCCAGCAAGTTTTTATTTTATTTAATGCAATTGCATACCCTGTAACCATTCTCATTAATCTCTCTATAACTAAAAACCTAGTCCCACACCTTTTGGAAACTTTCTTAGATTACTCCACTCCACACAGGTGGCAGGTCCAAAGAACTAGCCAACTATCGACCAATCGCCATTCTCTCCCCCCTCTCCAAAATCATAGAAAGGTGTGTACACAACTAATTACAAACACAGCCACATAGTTCCAACTCTAATATTAAACACACTATAAAATATTGTGAATACCACGAACAACACTGCACGAACAACAGTTAATAAAAAATAGATTTTATTAAAACTATGGTTAAGCACTTTCATCTAAAAACTAGACTTCATCAGAACACTTGGGTTAATGAACTAGAGATTTAAATACATACATACAGCAATGACAGGCTGATGTTTAAATTAAAATGACTCACATGATGACATAATTTCCCCTTCATAAATATTTAAGTACCTGCAAAATTACCTGTGATCATAAGTCACATCCTAGCTTCAATTATAGATTTTACAGGTATATTATCATTTATACCAGGCAGGGTAGTAGTACTCAGTAGTATTTGCCACCTCACCTCTTTTTCACTTAGTAATGCTTTTATATTCCCCCCCCAATTGTGTGGGTACAAGACTTCCAACAATGCAAAATTGAACATATTACACTCGGAACTGTCCCTAATATGCCTATATAAAGCATTGTTGACATCCTCTTTTCTGATGGCATACAAGTGGTCATATATCCTGTCTTTGAGGTGCCTCCCAGTTTTACCCACATAAAAACCGGGGCATCTGGTACACTGAGCAAAGTATACAACATTCATTGTCTGACAATTCCCTTCCTTGAATTTTGATACTGTTTGGCTCCTATTACCCACCCTCCAGGTGGGTTCTTCCAGTATGGCAAAACACTGTCTACATCTATTACTTCCTATTTTGTGCACAAACCTGGGTCTATCCCCCACCAATCCATAAATTTCAGGATCACATTTCGGAATACTCCAGTTATTTATGATAATGTTCTTAACATCTGTTGTATTTTTGATGTATGGCAAAATACATGCTTTACTCAACTCCTTTGTATCTGTCTCCTTCCCTTTGTGGATACCTTTACTCAATTCCACACCTAGTAGTGGCTTGTATTTTCTTCCCCACTCACTGCTGACGTATGTAACAGCATCTTCCACCAATAAAGGGGGGTATCCTCTTTCCTTAAACAATGTTCCTATATATTGTAACTCCTGTAACATTTCCGAATGGTCTGATGTCATACGGGCTGCTCTTATACATTGACCCTTGACAATATTTTTCTTCTGTGTGTGGGGATGACAACTGCTGTACTCCAAATAGGAGTTGCTAAATGTCTCCTTCCTAAAAATTCCAGACTTAAATCCCTTGCAAGTAAGGGAAATATGAGTGTCCAGATATGAAATTCCTTCTTTACTTGAATGATATGCAAATTTCAGAAAGGAACTGGATGTGTGCAGATATCCAATGAAGTCGTCGACCTCTTGGTCACTGCCTTCCCATAAAATAAACACATCGTCAAGGAATCTAATATAACATCTGATATGTTCCATCCACATACTTTTAAGAATAACCTCCTCTTCCCAATCCAATAATACTAGATTTGCATATAAAGGGGCACTCGCTGCTCCCATCGCCACACCTTTATTTTGCCGATAATATTCCCCCTCGAAATATATGAAATTGTAATCAAGTACAATGCTCATAAGTTCACTAATGAGAGTTGTCTTTTCCCAATCCATATTACCAAATTTCCTGATACTATTGCGAAATCTGTCCATTCCTTCTTCTCTTGGGATACAGGAAAATAGCTCGACCACATCAATGGTCACCAAAATCTGATTCTCTTTCCATAATGATGGAGTTAAACGGCTAAGGAAATCCCAAGAATCCTTAACTATATGATTTATCTTTTCATAAATAGGTTTTAACCAAGTGTCCACAACCTTCCCAAAAGGAAAAGTCTTCGACTTACTTCCCGAAATGATGGGCCTGAATGGTGGATGTAATATATTTTTGTGTAGGTTGGGTATTCCTACAATGCTGGCAAGGATGCGATGTTCCACATTCAAAAACTTGTATAACTTCCCGTCTATTCTATCTTCCACCAAGTATTCTTCTAATAAGGCATCTATACGTTGATATGCAATATGTATCTCATTGATGGATGATATCTCATATTTATCTGTATCCTGTAATATTGTTTGTATTGCATTCAAATAATCAGTATTATCAATTAATACTACACGTCCCCCCTTATTGGGTTGCAAAATCCTAATATTATTGTTGGTACTCAATTCACATAATAATTCATATTCACTTTTACTAAGGTTGTACTGCATCCTTTGATGTTTACTGTTATCTGAAAGTTCATATAATTCCTCCACAACTATCTTCTCAAAACTAGCTAAAAGTGGATTAAGTGTGTGTGTGTGTGGGGGTGGGGCGGGGGGGGTAAAAGTGCTTCTTTTTTTCAACTGCAAATCAGGCTTGTTCAGTCCTGCATCTTTAAAGTATACACTTAGATTTAATTTACGAAAGAATAATTTAAACTCTATGATATTGTCCACTACATTGAATCTCGTATTGGGTACAAATTGGACCCCCTTTCTAAATAAGACAAAGTGTTCATGCTTCAATAGAAGTGGGTATAATTATAGATGCAAAAACCCCCCTTGCCATATCTGATATTATCATACTTTATTATCTTGCCACAATCTTTGTTACTCACCATTTCCGCTTGTCTACCCTGTGTAGGGGAGATTGGAAATTTCGTGTGTAGCCCCTTCTCTTTCCTACACTCTCCCATTCTACTTCCTCACCTAAAAAAGATTGGAATTCCTCATGTTGTGCTCTACTTGGTCTCACTTGCTCCTTAGGGAATCCAGTTGTGTCAGTCTGTATTCTCCTCACACTGTTCACCTTATTCCAGTTATATACCTTACCCTCTTTGTATTGCTTCAAATCTCTCTTAAGCTTAGCACATTACATATTAAAATTTTTTGATTATTGCTTTCAGCAAATTTAAACTGTTTGTCATATAAATTGTTCCATTCATCAAACAGTAACTCCTGAGTAATGCGTTCATTCAATCTTTCAACCTCTTTCATTAATTTACATAATTTGCCATCATTACATTTGATAATGAATTTCATAAATGTTAATACCAAAACTATCAAATAATCCATTGCATTCACTTAACAAATCACCCATCATGTCTATACCCATGGGCTTCTTGAAAAATCTTAGCCCCATGGGGACAATATTTAATTCAATGCAATGGTTTAAATATGAATTATCTAACTGAATGCCCTTAATAGAATTAAGCTTTTTGCCAAATTCAAATATCATATCTTTTAAAATACCATTGTGTCGCTGGCTTGAAATGTCATTGTCAATAGTTCTAGCATCATTAAACTGAAAGTCTTGCACATTAACTAAAAAACTTTCAAGCCCTCTGCTGTTATAACTTGCATAATTGTTCTTGTGCCTGTCCCTATGATTATGTGAACAGGCTGTAACTCTATCAGACACAGTACCTTGTTTGCCGTGGTTGGCGACAACAGAATTAGTTCTTTTGGGCACTGCCCTCTTGGGAATCGCTCCCAGACTGCGGACCTCATCCTCCGTATTGTTGCCTTCCTCATCAATGCATTCTGCAACCTGTTGTTGTCCTTGTTCTTGGCTCACAGCTATACTATTAGAGGGTCCGGGTTTTTCATTCAAACTATCAGTATGGTCGCCTTGCTTGCGTCAAGCAAGAGGAGTTCCTGCCCAGCCCAGTTGGCTATGTAAAGACGTGTAATGTTCAGAGTCACCATTTTAACTCCTGATAGCTTGACTAAACAAGTCAATAAGCCTGGTGACTTCCCCTTTTAAGATAACCATCTCCAATTGTAGTTTGTGAATTTCATCCTTTCGAATAGGTGAAAATATCGAAGGTAGTTCGTCCATCGAATTCATGGTGGAAAAAAACAACTAAATAATTACAAACACAGCCACATAGTTCCAACTCTAATATTAAACACACTATAAACTACTGTGCATACCATGAATGCCACTGCATGACCAACAGTTAATAAAAAATGGATTTTATTAAAACTATGGTTAAGCACTTTCATCTAAAAAGTAGACTTCATCAGAACACTTGGATTAATGAACTAGAGATTTGAATGCATGCATACAACCAATGACAGGCTGATGTTTAAATTAAAATGACTGACATGATGACATCATTTCCCTTCATAAATATGTAAGTACCTGCAAAATTACCTGTGTGCATAAGTCACATCCTAGCTTCAATTATAGGTTTTACAGGTATATTATCATTTATACCAGGCAGGGTAGTTACTGCGGAGGTGGTGCTGCGGTAGCGTTGTCGCCTGACAGACGTTGCCCATTTGATTCTCAGATAGAGCGTCTTCTATGTGGTGACATGCGTGAATGGGTGTTCCTTCATTGAAGGTTGTGCGTTAGGCCTGGCAAGCCAGCACGTAAAAATCTACTGCTAATCATTAGCGGACCGGAGTTCCGCTGTGGCAACCCCTAACCGGGAAAAGCCGAAAGACACAACAACAACCAGGCAGGGTAGTAGCATTCAGTAGTATTTGCCACCTCATCTCTTTTTCACTTAATAATGCTTTCATATTCCCCCCCTATTGTGTGGGTACAAGACTTCCAACAATGCAAACTTGAACATATCACACTCAGAATTGTCCCTAATATTTCTACATAAAGCATTGATGACATCTTCTTTTCTGATGGCATACAAGTGGTCATATATCCTGTCTTAGAGGTGCCTCCCGGTTTTACCCACATAAAAACCGGGGCATCTGGTGCACAGAGCAAAGTATACAAAATTTGTTGTCTGACAATTCCCTTTCTTGAATTTTAATACTGTTTGGCTTTTATTACCCACTGTCCAGGTGGGTTCTTCCACTATGGCAAAACACTGTTTACATCTACCACACTTGGTAGTACCACTCCTACATGACTGTATATACAAATTGCCTATATGTAGTTTCCTTTTCATATGTGATCCTGAAATTTATGGATTGGTGGGGGATAGACCCAGGTTTGTGCACAAAATAGGAAGTATTATGAAAAGGAAACTTCATAAAGACAATTTGTATATACAGTCATTTAGGAGTGGTACTACCAAGTATGATAGATGTAAACAGTGTTTTGCCATAGTGGAAGAACCCACTTGGAGGGTGGGTAATAAAAGCCAAACAGTATTAAAATTCAAGAAAGGGCATTGTCAGACAATGAATGTTGTATACTTTGCTCAGTGTACCAGATGCCCCGGTTTCTATGTGGGTAAAACCGGGAGGCACCTCAAAGACAGGATATATGACCACTTGTATGACATCAGAAAAGAGGATGCCAACAATGCTTTATATAGGCATATTAGGGACAATTCTGAGTGTGATATGTTCAAGTTTGTATTGTTGGAAGTCTTGTACCCACACAATAGGGGGGGTATAAAAGCATTATTAAGTGAAAAAGAGGTGAGGTGGCAAATACTACTGAATGCTACTACCCTGCCTGGTTTAAATGATAATATACCTGTAAAATCTATAATTGAAGCTAGGATGTGACTTATGCACACAGGTAATTTTGTAGGTACGTACATATTTATGAAGGGGAAATGATGTCATCATATTATGTGAGTCATTTTAATTTAAACATCAGCCTGTCATTGGTTGTATGTATGCATTTAAATCTCTAGTTCATTAATCCAAGTGTTCTGATGAAGTCTAGTTTTTATATGAAAGCACTTAACCATAGTTTTAATAAAATCAATTTTTTATTAACTGTTGTTCGTGCAGTGGCGTTCATGGTATTCACAGTAGTTTATAGTGTGTTTAATGTTAGAGTTGGAACTACGTGGCTGTGTTTGTAATTATTTAGTTGTTTTTTCCATCCATGAATTCGCTGGACAAACTACCTTCGATATTTTCGCCTATTCGAAGGGATGAAATTCACAAACTACAATCGGAGATGGTTATCTTAAAAGGGGAAGTCACCAGGCTTATTGGCTTGTTTATTCAGCCTATCAGGAGTGAAAATGGTGACTCTGAACATTACACGTCTTTATGTAACCAACTGGGCTGTGCAGGAACTCCTCCTGCTTGGCGTGAGCAAGGCTACCATACTGATAGCTTGAATGAAAAACCTGGACCCTCTAATAGTATAGTTGTAAGCCAAGAATAAGGACAACAACAGGTTGCAGAATGCATTGACGAGAAGGCAATAATACGGAGGATGAGGTCCGCAGTCTGGGAGTGATTCCCAAGAGGGCAGTGCCCAAAATAATTTATTCTGTTGTCGCCAACCACGGCAACCAAGGTACTGTGTCTGAAAGAGTTACAGGCACAAAAACAATTATGCAAATTATAACAGCAGAGGGCTTGAATGTTTTTTAGTTAATGTGCAAGACTTTCAGTTTAACAATGCTAGAACTATTGACAATGACATTTCAAGCCAGCGACACGATGGTACTTTTAAAGATATGATATTTGAATTTGGCAAAAAGCTTAATTCTATTAAGGGCACTCGGTTAGATAATTCATATTTAAACCATTGCATTGAATTAAATATTGTCCCCATGGGGCTAAGATTTTTCAAGAAACCCATGGGTATAGACATGACGGGTGATTTGTTAAGTGAATGCAATGGATTATTTGATAGTTTTGTTATTAAAATTATGAAATTCATTATCAAATGTAATGATGGCAAATTATGTAAGTTAATGAAAAAGGTTGAAAGATTGAATGAACGCATTACTCAGGACTTACTGTTTGATGAATGGAACAGCTTATATGACAAACAGTTTAAATTTGCTGAAAGCAATAATCAAAACATTTTTAATAGGTAATGTGCTAAGCTTAAGAGAGATTTGAAGCAATACAAAGAGGGTAAGGTATATAACTGGAATAATGTGAACAGTGTGAGGAGAATACAGACTGACACAACTGGATTCCCTAAGGAGCAAGTGAGACCAAGTAGAGCACAACATGAGGAATTCCAATCTTTTTTAGGTGAGGAAGTAGAATGGGAGAGTGTAGGAAAGAGAAGGGGCTACACACGAAATTTCCAATCTCCCCTACACAGGGTAGACAAGCGGAAATGGTGAGTAACAAAGATTGTGGCAAGATAATAAAGTATAATAATATCAGATATGGCAAGGGGGGGTTTTGCATCTATAATTATACCCACTTCTATTGAAGCATGAACACTTTGCCTTATTTAGAAAGAGTGTCAAATTTGTACCCAATACGAGATTCAATGTAGTGGACAATATCATAGAGTTTAAATTATTCTTACGTAAATTAAATCTAAGTGTATACTTTAAAGATGCAGGACTGAACAAGCCTGATTTGCTGTTGAAAAAAAGAAGCAATTTTACCCCCCCACACACACACACACACACACACACACACACACACTTAATCCACGTTTGGCTAGTTTTGAGAAGATAGTTGTGGAGGAATTATATGAACTTTCAGATAACAGTAAACATCAAAGGATGCAGTACAACCTTAGTAAAAGTGAATATGAATTATTATGTGAATTGAGTACCAACAATAATATTAAGATTTTGCAACCCGATAAGGGGGGACATGTAGTCTTAATTGACAACACTGATTATTTGAATGCAATACAAACAATATTACAGGATACAGATAAATATGAGATAACATCCATCAATGAGGTACATATTGCATATCAATGTATAGATGCCTTATTAGAAGAATACTTGGTGGAAGATAGAATATACAGGGAGTTATGCAAGTTTTTGAATGTGGAACATTCCATCCTTGCCAGAATTGTAGGAATACCCAAGCTACACAAAAATATATTACAGACACCATTCAGGCCCGTCATTTCGGGAAGTAAGTCAAAGACTTTTCCTTTTGGGAAGGTTGGGGACACTTGGTTAAAACCTATTTATGAAAAGATAAATCATATAGTTAAGGATTCTTAGGATTTCCTTAGCTGTTTAACTCCATCATTATGGAAACAGAATCAGATTTTGGTGACCATTGACGTGGTCGATCTATTTTCCTGTTTCCCAAGAGAAGAAGGAATGCACAGATTTCGCAATAGTATCAGGAAATTTGGTAATATGGATTGGGAAAAGACAACTCTCATTAGTGAACTTATGAGCATTGTACTTGATTACAATTTCATATATTTTGAGGGGGAATATTATCGGCAAAATAAAGGTGTGGCGATGGGAGCAGCGAGTGCCCCTTTATATGCAAATCTAGTATTATTGGATTGGGAAGAGGAGGTTATTCTTAAAAGTATGTGGATGGAACATATCAGATGTTATATTAGATTCCTTGACGATGTGTTTATTTTATGGGAAGGCAGTGACCAAGAGGTCAACGACTTCATTGGATATCTGCACACATCCAGTTCCTTTCTGAAATTTGCATATCATTCAAGTAAAGAAGGAATTTCATATCTGGACACTCATATTTCCCTTACTTGCAAGGGATTTTTGTCTAGAATTTTTAGGAAGGAGAAATTTAGCAACTCCTATTTGGAGTACAGCAGTTGTCATCCCCACACACAGAAGAAAAATATTGTCAAGGGTCAATGTATAAGAGCAGCCCGTATGACATCAGACCATTCGGAAATGTTACAGGAGTTACAATATATAGGAATATTGTTTAAGGAAAGAGGATACCCCCTTTATTGGTGGAAGATGCTGTTACATATGTCAGCAGTGAGTGGGGAAGAAAATACAAGCCACTACTTGGTGTGGAATTGAGTAAAGGTATCCACAAAGGGAAGGAGACAGATACAAAGGAGTTGAGTAAAGCATGTATTTTGCCATACATCAAAAATACGACAGATGTTAAGAACATTATCATAAATAACTGGAGTATTCCGAAATGTGATCCTGACATTTATGGATTGGTGGGGGATAGACCCAGGTTTGTGCACAAAATAGGAAGTAATAGATGTAGACAGTGTTTTGCCATACTGGAAGAACCCACCTGGAGGGTGGGTAATAAGAGCCAAACAGTATCAAAATTCAAGAAAGGGAATTGTCAGACAATGAATGTTGTATACTTTGCTCAGTGTACCAGATGCCCCGGTTTTTATTTGGATAAAACCGGGAGGCACCTCAAAGAGAGGATATATGACCACTTGTATGCCATCAGAAAAAAGGATGTCAACAATGCTTTATATAAGCATATTAAGGACGATTCTGAACGTGATATGTTCAAGTTTGCATTGTTGGAAATCTTGTACCCACACAATAGGGGGGACATATAAAAGCATTATTAAGTGAAAAAGAGGTGAGGTGGCAAATACTACTGAATGCTACTACCCTGCCTGGTACAAATAATAATATACCTGTAAAACCTATAACTGAAGCTAGGATGTGACTTATGCACACAGGTAATTTTGTAGGTACCTACATATTTATGAAGGGGAAATGACGTCATTATGTGAGTCATTTTAATTTAAACATCAGTCTATCATTGGTTGTATGTATGTATTTAAATCTCTCGTTCATTAATCCAAGTGTTCTGATGAAGTCTAATTTTTAGATGAAAGCGCTTAACCATAGTTTTAATAAAATCCATTTTTTAATAACTGTTGTTCGTGCAGTGGTGTTCGTGGTATTCACAGTAGTTTATAGTGTGTTTAATATTAAAGGTGTGTACACACTCAAATCCTGGCATTCCTAAACACACATAGTCTACTCACAAATACACAACATGATTTTAGGCCATCACATAGTACTACCACAGCCCTTATTTCTTTCACACGGATAGTCAACAACCACAGGAACAACAGAAACTATGTCTCAGCTATATTCTTAGACCTTTTCAAGGCCTTTGAAATGGTTAATTATGATAAACTCATCAACACTCTCTCAGAATTAATCCTGAGGTCACCCACCATTTCCTGGTTTATAAGTTACGTAACAGACAGACAGCAGGCAGTAAGTTGGCACTAAGAACTCTCCCCATTACTTCCAGTCTCAGAAGGTGTCCCACAGGGTTCCATTCTTGGCCTACTGCTCTTTTCTGTTTTCACTAATAACCTACATACAGCCGCACTTCATGTTACTATCATCCAACATGCAGATGATCCCATGCTAATCTGTTCTTCCTCCTCTCCACAGGCACTACTGCAAGAAACACAATCATCCTTTCTATCTGTTAAAAGATGGCTCTCTGAATCACAACTTATATTAAATCCCAACAAAACTCAGCTTCTTATCTGTCCACCCACACAGCATTCTGCTCATAACATTACACCTAACATCACCTCCAGAATTAACAGAGTCATATCACCTGTCAATCAAACCAAGCTGCTAGGTGTTGTAATCGACAGCAACATGACATTTGACATGCACATATCAAATACTATAAAGAAAGTGCACAAAAAGCTTGCCATGCTATGCAGAAGCAAACAGTTCCTAACTGTCCCCACCAGAGCCACTGTTGCACGCACCCATCTCATCTCCACTCTTTTGTATGCATCACCAATCTTCACTGACCTCAGAAAATCCGACCTTTCCAAATGCAAGCATGTTATAATAAAATCGCCAAATTTGCAACCAATATCCCTCACAGATCACACCACTGCAATCCCCTCAAAACACTTGATTGGCTGCAAGTTCCCTATCTCATTCTTTACAATCAACTTATTGTAACTCACAAACTAATTCACTGTCCTGAATAAACTCCAACTCCACAACAGATAGTACACCCAAGCATCAAAACCAGAGTCCTATGATCCAATCAAAAAATCCTATTTAATGTGACCAAAGCCAATAATTCGGTAGGTTCATCCCTGTATAACAGCACTATTGCCAAACATTGGAACAGCCTTCCCCCAACATCTCAGCTACTGCATCTATTGCCTCCTTCAAAAAGGCCTTCAAATCCTACCTACAGCAATCATGGCTCTGTATCTGTGAAAACCATGACTAATCTTTTATAAAACCTACTGGTCTATCACCAGTCCTCTCTCTCTTAGCACTTTGTTACTCCCACTAATGTACCCAATCCCTTCTCTATACAAATCTTACTAACCCCTCATTCCACCCTCCTTCTCCAACTTGTATTACATTCTAATCCTCATAATCCACCTACTGCTACCCAGCTCTGCATCCATTACTTCTCACTGCTCACTCTTAACACCCTCTCTCTCAACACACTATACTCCCTCTCTCTCAATACTTTACTCCCCCATTAATGTGCCCTCTCTCTCTCTCTCTCTCTCTCTCTCTCTCTCTCTCTCTCTCTACTCTCATTAACCATCCACACCTCCTTTTATATTGACCTCTATTATATCCCTTAGCTTTGTGGCCCTGCAAAGCTACTTTGCATAATAACCATGTCATTTTTCACAAATTAGTACACATATAAATTGATTCAAGTCAGAAATTATGTACCTTATGTAAACCTATCTAGCTGTTGCATTGTTCATGAGTATCATGCTACTGTGTACTGTTATTATGTATGCTAAAATAATTGATATAAACAAAACTGACAGATGAAAAGTTATAACTTGTATAAGGTGCTTTCTTCCCCGGGTCTCTACTGAAAAAGGAGAGATGTCCAGTCGGACTTTCCCAGTAAACAAATGTAAAATAAAATAAATACATTCCACATATGATTTTGTTCACTACATGCTGTAATGATGTGTGTGTGTGTGTGTGTGTGTGTGTGTGTGTGTGTGTGTGTGTGTGTGTGTGTGTGTGTGTGTGTGTGTGTGTGTGTGTGTGTACAGAGCCCTATCCAGTAACAGGCTGCCTAGAAAGTTGCCTAATGCTTGTGTCAGCTAGGGGAGCCCTGTGTTGGCTTGAGGGGGTCAATAAAAAATGAAATTGTTGATAAACAAAACAAGTCCAAAGACATCCATAAACATAGGATGGTTTTAGGACTTCATGGAAGATTTCCATAAAGAACAAGCCCCAGAACCATCAACATTATGATACTATTCCTAATGTAAATGCACAACAAGTGAAGGGGAAATTTGATATCCAGCAAATGGCAGTGTGCAGAACTGAAGTTGCTGCCACCAAAACAGTGAGTGCAGAGAGAGAGAGAGAGAGAGAGAGTGTGTGTGTGTGTGTGTGTGTGTGTGTGTGTGTGTGTGTGTGTGTGTGTGTGTGTGTGTGTGTGCGTGCGTGCGTGCATGCGCGCGCGCGTGTGTGTCTAATGACCCAGTTATATTGGCTGTCTAATTAAGTGACTATACTCAGAGTCAAACCCTAAGCCTTAATAGTTGGCAAGTGCCTTAAACCTCTACAACTGCCAGGTGTCCTTTAATTAATTAATTTATTTATTTTAATACTTTTGTAAATCCCTGAGTATCGCAGTGTATCAATTCCAGTCATAGCATTTGATAGTGTGTTTTTTTGTGTCAGTAGTGCAACAGGTAGCACACTTGCCTTTGGTGCAGAAGGCTGTCAATTTTCTTCTTCCACTGGGTAGACTGATTCCTGACAGTACTGTGCAACAGATTGGGGGGAGTGCGTCACTCCTAAGTGTCGCCAGCTTTGCATGAGATTGGAGGATAGTGTTGCACTCCAAACTGTGTCCTCCTTTGCGTGAGATGGCTACTAACTATAAAGCTGTTGACTGTTTGCCAGACATTCAATATTGCAAAAAACCAGCACAGTATATTTTTTAAAAGTAAATTTATTCTACAAGGCAACAGGTACTGAATTTGTAGATGAAGCACTGAGATATAAAGTTGTTAGCCAGCAGCAACATCTTCATTAGCTACAGATCTGTTTAATATTCAATTGTTCACATGACTTTTACATCTGCGGAGATTGTGCATAAAGACTGTTATTGGTGGATTATAATGACATCAGTTTGAGTAGTCTTTTATGGTTGAAATGTTCTGAAATGGGTAGCCTTGTCATTATTGGCTCATATGTTTTGTCTCTGCTTACTGGAAAAATGTTCAAAACTGCAAATTTATCTCATTACATCCGAGTCACATCTCCAGGTTCACCTGCAGTTAACTCCTACTAATGCCTCCAGGCATTATACATTGCTTGTTCATAGTTGCATCAACAATTCCAAAACCATGCTATGTACAAGGTTTTAAAAGTTTTCTTCTTAAAGCTTACATAATGACAAACTCACTGCATTAATACTTGACCTCCATCTAGTGCAGGTAAAGAGATATTAACTGTTGTTTTCATGATATTAATGTATATAGATATAATATTCACATTTTTCTGAATGTCTCAACAACCACGTAACACAGACAGAACTCCAAGCCTCACATGAAAACTCTTGGCTAGAAGAATAAAATGCTGCTGACACTATGTGTGTAACTTGAGTGGTTGCTGAGACATTGTAAGTTGTTTACAAAATATTACAAACTTAACAGTTACTATGTTTACTGTGACTTCTAAAATTCCATTTAATACCTAGAACCTAAATTATTTATTTATTTATACTACCACTATAAAAATAGTTTGTGCTGAAGAGTTTGCCATTTATACTTCTTTCATAACCCTTATGGTTCCAGAGATATGAACATTTATTTTTATTTGAAATGTGAGGACACAATTCGATTCTATCAAAAGGCTTAGACTCTATTCATTGGAAGTTACAGTGCAAACTTCCTGAGCTCCATTGGAGTGAATGAGTTAAAACACTCTAAGTGATGCTGTATTAAACAAGGAATATAATTGGTGCTGCGGTAGCGTTGTCGCCTCACAGTGTCCGGTTTGATTCTCAGCTAGACTGTCTTCTGCGTGGAGACGTGTGAATGGGCGTACCTTCGTTGAAGGTTGTGCGTCAGGGCTGGTAACTCAGTACGTAAAAAATCAACTACCAATCATTAGCGGACCAGAGTTCCACTGTGGTGACCCCTAACTGGGAAAAGCCGAAAGACACAAACATTCGGAAGGTGAATCAAAGAACACATGCATTTATGCATGGTTCTAAAAATCTCTGCGCTGGGCACATAGCTTGAAAACAGCCCAAAGGTACACTTCATCCGCCACTGGCCAGATGTTTTTTCTGTGAATGTGGCCTTCAAAGCAGTTTCAAAGAATGTGAGTTTTAAGGGCAGAGAAGTTTATCGTTGCTCATGCTAAGTCTTCATTATGGGATTGTTTTGTTTTGTCTAACAAATAACTATCAGCATTTGTGCTATAAAATTTGAAATAAAAGTTTTAAATTAAATACAAATATCTGTAATCATTTTAGAAATAAAGAAACAAATAGTATGCACACTGACAAGTTTGAACAGTGTTTTATGGTAACTGGGTAAAAAGAAGCAAGTAATGGGACACCTGGAATGGCTGTTGGGTAGGGATGCAAGGGGGTGGAGACACGGGGGGGTCTTGATCCATTACTCTCCCTAGGACCCCATTTGACTGTGATCTGGCTCTGTGTTTGTGTGTGTGTGTGTGTGTGTGTGTGTGTGTGTGTGTGTGTGTGTGTGTGTGTGTGTGTGTGTGTGTGTGTGTGTGTGTGTTTGAAATGCACTGGTTTCTATTCATCGAGATTGCAGAGACTAGGAAAAAGAATGAAATATTTATTTTTGTTTTCCCTGATTACTCTTTAAGTTGAAATGACTTTGGAGTGAGAATAATGAAATAAGGCGTAATTTTCTTTGGCAAACCTAATTTTCTCATATAAGACCTCTTCATCCAAGTACTGAAGTCACAATTCATTCTGATTACAGTAATTAAGACACAGAAAAGATACAGAAGGTGAAGCTACTGACAAATGTATGTGTGTCTGTGTTTGTACTGATTTCATGAAACTAACTTCAAATTTCAGGTTTACTAACAAGTTGTATCAACTGCAAAAGTTGTTCCAACTCAAATCACTCCTTCCAACTGACAAGCATCATGAGGGAAGGCATGCTCTTTTAAACACAAAAATCACATAAAAGTCTATACCTTGAATAGCAACATTATCCCCGGGATTCAGCAAGCTCTGCATGGCATGCAGGAATAGTGCAAGAGCTGTTGCACACAATATGGCAGATGAGTGATCCAGGAATGAGCTCCTGTGACGTACACAAGTGCTCTAACACTATTCCTGCATGAACACAGCTCCTGCATGCTAATTACCCCATTTGCAGGTGAAAACCATGCAAATTAGGTGAATTAGGGATCCAGGAAGCAGGCAGGCATCTGTGCAGGAATAGTGTAACCTGCAGAAATGTATTCGGCTACTAACCAAATACATATATGCAAATTACAAAATGGAGGCATGACAGCTCCAAAGAAAGCATGTATTCAACCGTTTAAGCATAGGGCAGTGGTATGCAAATGGGATCTGCCCGAAAATAATGAAAAATGTTGGAAATAAGCTTTTAAACCAAAATCAGCATTCTGCCATAATAGTTAATGGTATGCATAAGACAACGATATCATGGAATAGTAGTTGCTAAGGGGGAAGGCTGAGTGTCAGTTTTGTAATCATGCATTAGCAGTCAGTTTTATGCAAATTAGGGGACTGATACTGAATCAGAGATTTCCCCTCAGTGTTAGCTTGCACCTAACCGTGTAGGTGCAGCAACACCATGGTATAAGCATAAGAGGTAGATGACCTGATAAGGGGGAGTGTCATACATGCTGTAAGCTTATTGGAGGTCTGTGGCCTGTGTTTGCACTTAGCTAAGCACAGCTAAGGAAGGGGGGGGGGTGTCTGAGGCTGCCTAGCAGTGTTTACATTGCCTAAACAAGTGTGTGCACCGTGCGCTGGGTTTTAAACAAAAAAAAAAAAAAAAAAACACAGGAAATAGCAGCTCTGTTCACATCTGAGCACTGGGTATGTGCTGTGTGCCTCAGGACTTAAACAGGAAGGCAATGGGAAGGGAAAACAGCAGTAGAAAGGCAATCAAGGAGAACTAGCATAGCTGGCAGGTGAAATGTATCAGAATCAGCCAATTACACAGACAGCAACCCAGCCCAGCACACTACTATAAACTATGCAAACACCTTCACTCTGGTTTATCCCACAAACTCTACACCACCAGTGTAAACAGACAAGGAAATTTTACCTGACAAAACTAACAAAATGATAGAGGCTGCTGTCTCTCTCATACATCAATATGTGGAAGAGGCTGAGGGTGGTGAGGATGAGAATGCTGACGACCAACCCACAGTGAGGAGAAGGAGAAGAGTGTACAGACCCAGGGTAACCTACCAGGGGCTACATGAGCTGCAGATAGTGGAGTGCTATAGGGTGGACAGGGACATCCTACAGCAAATTGTTCAGCTGTGCCAGCCAAGCCTCGCACACAGAACCAACAGAGGTGAACCCATCCCAGTGGATACCAAGGTATGTGTAGGCTTAAGAATACTAGCCACAGGTACCTTCCAAAGGCCAACTGGGGATATCATGGGGATCTCACAGGCATCAGCATCTAGGGTACTCCACCAGTTCCTGGATGCCATGTCAGCACATGCCGGTGAGCACATATATTTCCTCAAATCCTGTGAGGCTTTGACCAGCAATATGCATCTCTTCCACCAAATAGCAGAATGCCCTGAGGTAGTGGGTGCTATAGACTGCACGCACATACACATCAAAGCACCACCTGGTGAGCGGGGTAAGGTCTACATAAACTGCAAGGGCTTCCCCTCCATCAACTGCCAGGTCATGTGCGATGCCCAGGGCATTATCATGAATGTGTGTGCTGGCAGCCCTGGAAGCTATCATGACCCCCACATCTGGCATATGACATAGCTGTACCAGAGATTTGCCAGTGGGCACATCCCATATGGCCACCTAGTGGGGGATGCTGGTAACATACTGGAGTGGTGGCTGATGACCCTTCTCCTGCTACCACCCAACACTACAACCTGTGAGAGATGCACTTATATAGCCAAACTGGAAGCAAAGCTCTCTTCACCCAAGACTGGACTAGACAGTCAAGAGGAGAAGGTAAATACTTGCACCACACCACACTCATCACATAGTCCCTCAAATCCTACACCACCAAAACACACACATAGCAAAACAAAACACACATCTACATACACAGAGGCTCTCAATAAAAATCAGCTCAAGCAACAGAGACCTCCAAAGCAGAAATGCATGCAACCTCCAACCCCCAACACATCCCAAATGACACATATCCCACAAACTCAGTGTGCCACTCAACCACAGCCCATAAGGCATAACAATGTACGCAACACTCTAGTCATAGGTGACTCTATAGTCAGGCACACTGATGTTCCATTCACCAGGCTAAACAAGGGGGAAGTTACTGCCAGCTGCCTGTCAGGTGTCAGGATCTGTCACATAATGCACGAACTCAGGTCACTCCACAACAAGTACAAATATGACTCTGTCATTGTCCATGTTGGTGTGAATGACCTGAGATGTACCTCCCTGGACTACATGAAAAGAGACATGGAGGAGCTCTCTGATCTTGTAGCCCAGGCAGGTATGACCCTAGCCCTGAGTAGCATCTTGCCATCACCCAGAATGATACCACAGTACAAGGACAAAATGATTGACTTCAACAATTGGCTAAGATTCTGGTGTCATTCCAAGGGGATCCAGTATCAGTCTGCCTGGGATGGCATGATCGACAGACCATGATACTTTGCCAGAGATGGCCTGCGCCTGTCACCCTTGGGATTCTGGATACTGGCTAAGGCTCCTGCCACCCCTATAGTGCCTTTTTTAAGCAAGGTTCAAATGACAAATTCACCACCATAACAGGTGCAAGCAAGCAAAATCGGAGGGTACTGCTACTCAATGCTAGAAGTCTAAACCTCAAAATGCATCCACTCAAGGCACTCCTTAAAATGGAGAACATCTACATCTGTGCAGTGACAGGGACCTGGTTCAAGGCTCCAGAGAGCACCCCTGCATTACCAGGCTATAATTCATACCACACCTTTTGGCCACCTAACCTGGATGGAAACACTAAAGGTGGAGGCGTTTCCATATTCATTAAGGATATCCACACCTCCAGGCTAGTTGCTCAGCATAATGCATCCGAAATTATCCAAGTGCAACTAACTCTGGGCAAGACCACAATCCAAATTCTAACTTGATACAGATCCCCCACCATACCCCAGGATTCCCACTCCTCATTTCTTGATACACTGGAAAATATTAGGGTACAACCCAACACCCTATTAATGGGTGATTTCAACTACCCTACCATTAACTGGGAAAACTACTCATGTGGCAACTCTTTTGCTCAACATTTTCTGGAAATCATAAATTCCAACACCTTGGATCAACTTATCTACACCCCCACCAGGGGCAGTAATATCCTAGACCTAGTCATTACCAAGATGGGCGACCGGTGTTGCACACCAGAGGTCGATTCCTCATTGGTCAGATCCGACCACAAGCTAATCAGCCTAGACATCCACATCCTGCCCCCACCCCCCATTAGGGAAACCATCATAAAAAATTTCTCCAAAGCCAACTTCACGCTTCTTAAGACAGAAGTGGCAAACTTCACGACACCCGTGTTTATGGACAATAGAGGTACGACTGCTGAATCCTACACAAATGCACTTTATAAGCACTTACACGATTACACGAGTGCATGAATCGCACTATCCCTAACAGAACCAAGATGCTATCCTCCAAAAAAAGGAAGCCAATCTGGTGGTCCTCTGGCATAAACAAACTCTACAACAGAAGAAAGAAACTGTTGCAAAAAAGAGTAAAATCCCATGACTGGAAGAACTCCCTGGTCAGCCTCAGTAAGAAGCTGAGATCCCTCATAAAATCCTCCAAAGCTAGTTATGAAAACAAAATCACCACCGATTCTAAAGACAACCACAAAGCATTCTATAGCTATGTCAAGAATCTCAATGGCAACACTCAGATCTGCTCTGAGTTACAGCACAATGGCACTAAATATACAGAACCAACTGATATTGCCAACATCCTGGCAGAAAGGTTCAGTGCTAACTTTACCCCCCCCCCAAAGGGCCCACGTCTATACCGGAAGAATGCAAAGTTCCTGTAATCACAACTGCACAGGTAAAAAACACACTCTCCAAAGCCAAGAACACAGCATCCATGGGACTTGACAACATCCCAGGCTGCGTTCTACATGAACTACAGAATGAACTGGCACCCCACCTAAGCACCATGTTCAATCATAGCCTCACCACAGGCTTTGTACCCATTGAATGGCACACAATGACAGTTATCCCAGTCCACAAAGGGAGAGTCACCACGGTCCCCGGGAACTACCACCCCATTAGCCTAACAAGCCTGGTCTGCAAGGTTTCATCATGGAACTTATAAACAAAGACAATGGTAATCTCCAAACTCTGGACCCCACCCAGTTTTGGTTTGTAAAAGGCAGATCATGTCTGCTAAACCTGATTGACTTCTTTGAAGCAGTCACCAAAGCTGTAGATGAGGGGAAGGTGGTTCACACAGCCTATCTAGATCTCACCAAGGCTTAGGACACCATTCCCCACTCTGAAATTATAGATAAACTCACTAAACTAGGTATAAATCCCTATGTCAACGGATGGGTTGCCAACTGGTTCAATGACAGAACCCACATTGTGAAAGTAGCAGACTCCAAATCCGACTTCAGACAAGTGACAAGTGGAGTACCACAGGGTTCAGTCCTGGGTCCTTTCCTGTTTGGTATCTACTTTTCTGAAGTACAGGCTAACATAGAAGGTCTTTGGCTAATGAAGTTCACAGATAACTGCAAACTAGGAGCCATCACTGAAACTCCTAACAATGTGGACATCTTACAAAAGGGCCTCACTGAGACAGATGCCTGGTGTCAAAGCCATGGCCTCAAGCTCAATGCCAAAAAGTGCATTGTCATCCCCTTTGGAAAAAACTCTGTACCCATGAACTACCACATAGGTGGTAGTCTACTTAACACTGAAAGTATGATAAGAGACCTTGGGACACAGATGGACAGTAGTCTCTCTTTTGATAATCATATCACCTCAGTAGTCAGAAAATACTTCTATGTGGCACACCTCATCACAAAAGGTTTCTCATCCAGAAAAAAAGAGGTCATTGTTCCCCTCTACTCGTCACTCATTAGACCCATTATAGAGTACAATGCCCCTTTTGGTATGTACCTCACAAGACATCTACAACAACTGGAAAGGCTGCAAAAATACCTCACAAAGAGGATTACTGGCCTCAAACAGATGTCCTACGCAGACTGTCTCAAAAAACTCCAGCTTTAATCCATCACATATCGCCTACTCAGAGGTGATCTCTGCCTAACATACAAAGCTATGTCAAACCCAGGGCTGTTGGACATGCTCCACTTAAAAAAATCCAAATCCCTCTGAGCTGCACGCTCTAGGGACCTAAACCTTGTCACCACAATAAACAGAACATGCTGGAAGAACAGATTCCTGTCCCAGAGACTTCCCATACTCTGGAATAAACTACCTATCTATATCAAACAAAGCTCCTCATTAGCATTCTTCAAGAAAAGTCTAGATGATTGGATGGGAAATAGGAAATTCACCCCAGGGATCACCTCTGTGGCTCTGCTCAACAGGGGTACAGGAAAATAATTTTCTTGGGTGGTGAAAGCCAGGGTACCTTTTTAAGCTATTCTTGTATAGGCCCTAGGTCCAATAGCCTAGTGCCTACCTATGAACCTATGACACCCATCAAAATGCACACACACCCGAACAAGAACTCCATAATGAGGCACACGCACAAACCAGAACCATAATAGAGCATGTGTTTGGAATGCTCAACTGACGGATCCAGTGCCTGGACATATCTGGTGGAGCCTAGCAGTACTCTCCAGCTACAAGTATACAAATTTTCATTGTATGTGCCATGCTACACAATATGATCCTGCTGGAAACAGCTGCAGCAGGAACAGCACGGGGCAGGGCCACACAGCCCCCCACCATTGCCAAAGCCAGTACAGGCACAGAGTGACTCTAAGGAGGAACAACCTGAGCCTGCCCATATAGGCAGAAGGAGACGTTCCCTGTATGCCCCGGCTTTGTCAAAGAGGCAACGAATAGCACATACACTGACACGGTAGGAACCCAGGGAATGACACCTCTCTCTGACTCGCACATACAGTAAAAGGGATGCTAAACATGAAACTACCTGTGCTTTACCATGTATACGGAGTGTACTATGTAGATCTGACACAGTCAGCCCTCCAGCACCATCCTCAGTACTGGCACAGCCACAAGGTAAGTCAGTCTTCCTATCAACTGCTGAATGGAGTATTATGTTCTGCTAGTTGTATTTATGGTATGGATGTGAGCATGCAATGGAATCGGGTGGCTGAATGGGATGGCAGCAGAGAGTGGACACCTATATGGGCAGCAGGAAATCCATAACAAATACTGGTGTCAATAAAGTAGGTAGTACTAGACAAGGTGACAAATCCCACTGCAGTACATGTGGTGGCCCAAATTTGTGTTCATAGGATACACACATGCATGTCAGTAAGGCTCACATACCCAACAACATTCTCAGCCAGCAGGGCAGGTGTAGATGACCATAAGGAAAGGCTGTCCTAAGGCCTCCAACTGATGGCAATGGAGAACAGCCCCCCCTCCAGACCTACACAGACACTCTACAACAGGTCAGGCAGTTGTATGTTAGTTCTGAAGGGTAAGAAGTCTAAAACTGAAATGTAGGTCAGTAAAACCTAAGATCTGTACTCTACTGATATGCCTCTAGTCTGCATGATAGGTTAGAATACAAAACGAAATGGAAGCCAACAGAGTACCTGAAATACCAATACAGTTATAGCAAATGTTTACAGTTGTCAGGTGTGCCCCCCAATCCTATGAAGAAATGCAGTAACATGCATGTGTGGATTTAATAACAGTGGAGCACAGATTACCAGAGCTGGCCCAATTTACAGTATAGATTGTTGTATGTGTACAATATGCAGGGGGCTGTGTGGTAGGTTGTTGTGTGTTGTATATTGTGTGGAAGTGATCGGCATGTAGGCATGGAGGGTTGTGTCCCGGTGGCCTATTACCAGTACTGTTGATGACAGGGGTATGTTCTGACAACTGCAGTGCCAACCATAATGCATCCCAGCAGCACTCAATTCAGCAGAAATCCATACTCGTTGTTCAGATGTCAATATCTGTCACTATCTGAAAGATGGACATGCCATGAATGTGGGCCCAGATATACACACAGAACACAGGTGGAAGTACCCTAGACAGAGTGTATAAAATGTAACTGAGCTGCATACACCTTTGGAATTGTACATACAGGTTAGCAGCACATTAGTTGTCTATGTATTATGGAATACTGATGTAGTCTGGCCAATCACTAGCAGACCACAGAAGGCACAGTTATGAAGTAATGAGAGATTGCCTATGTCCCCGCACAAGGCAGTATAAGGGGAATGTCCCAGGTATATCTGTGAGTCAGCTGCAAGAAACTTCCATATCACACATGCAAGCAGCTCACCCCACCATCAGCCACAGGTTTATCACAGGTCATATCCCTGCTGTTGGAAATGAGTACAGTATGACCCCCACTTCTGTATGGGAATACCCACAGAATTCAGCATGTTGAAAAGGTGTCCCATGCAGGTGTGTCCCTAGCTGTAAGTAGCACCCTGCCAGTAACCAGACCAATGGATTAACATGGACAGGAACTATTGCCATTAACACCTTGCACACTTACCATGGCACCCCAAGGGAATCCAGTGGCTCACAGCCTGGGATTGTAGGAGTGACAGAATGCACTGGCCTGCTATAGATGGCCTGCATCACTACCAAATGCCCTACAGTCCTCGGTTAAAGGCCTGTGCCTCACCAGTACTGCCAATGTATGTTATCTCATGGGGTCCCAACTAACAACATAACACAGTCCACAGAACACAAATGCAAGGCCATGTCAACAAATCCCAGTAGCATGCCCATCATGTCTTACTGCATGAACTGTAGACCAACCCCTAAATACCGCTGGGATGAAGGGACAACTGTAGGGATACTTCTCAGATATCGCTCGCATAATGTTAGGAAGAGGATAGAATAAAAGAGTGGGGGGTGTAGAAGCATTGACGCCATGGAGTGTGTAAAGTCTGAAACTCTGATGTGTTTCCATACTACCCCTGCATGCAAACCCAATAATGGGTGGCTACAAACCTGCTTATAAACCATAATGTGAAGGGGAACTGACCTGATATATGAGCCCTGCCTCTGGGTAACCTGGGTGAATCTGTACAGCTGAGAGATATAGCCACAGCAGGATATGGCCATTCTATTATGTCGATAGATGTACAAGCAGGGGATCCTCTGCCACCACAATACAAAGGTGCTGGACCATTTACACAAACCCATCAGCAAGTGTCTGCAGCTACCCCTCCAGAATGGCATGAGTGTGCAAGAATATGTAGGCTGCAGACCACAATACTGGACACAGCTTCATTCATCTTGTATTTCCCAGGAAATAACTGTAATACATATCAGTGTAAAACAGTACAAATGTCTGAATATTTCTGCTAACAGCAACCATGTAACGCAAGCAGCACAGACACAATAGTTACAGTACCCACTATCTTTCACCCATTGCAATTCCATATTGTCAACCTATTTACAGATATCTTGAAGAAACAGGTTGCTAGCTGTAGGTGTAGAACACAAAATCCTGCACTGGAGTACAACCTACCTGGAATGGATTCACACACTCAAACAGAAGGTCATACTGGGCATGTTCCTGCACTTAGAGAAATTAAGCCCATGTCTGACAACAACAGTGGACTATACATATCTTAGAGAAATTAAGCCCATGTCGGACAACAGTGGACTATGCATATCTGTCAGTCGCAGATGTCTGTGCACACACACCACATTGCACACCATTCATGCCTTGCACACACATTGCATAGGAATACTCACACATATCCAAGGCCAACACACTATAATAGGTCAAACATACACACACACAGATGTGGGGAAGAGAAAGACAAACAGTGACAAAGAGATTGCCATCATGAGGCCTGTCCCACTCACCACACATCCAATTAGCCAATATCACATGATGTGCCGATGTCAATCACTATAGACATTTGCTTTTGGTAGCCCTCAGCCCTATAGTGTCTGTGGTGCTTGTGATAACTGTGTAACATGATAGTACAAATCAGTATTCATCTAGCATTTGTATACCCAGTCCTGTCAAATGTAAAGTTGTATGTGACTGAGTGTTGTGTGCATGTTTCCAGAGGAATGGTTTATGTCCCATTCACTCACACACACACACACACACACACACACACACACACACACACACACACACACACACACACACACACACTGCACTTCCCATTGCCCATGTTAGCAATCATGCTGTCAGTCACCTTGAAATAATCCTCTGCCAGTTTGCACCCCATGAGTTCGGGGATGCTCACGATAACTATGTAATGCTCTAGTGTAACATACTTGTTAGGTAGTAGTTCTAATCCCAGACATAGCGTGTGTGTGTGTGTGTGTGTGTGTGTGTGTGTGTGTGTGTGTGTGTGTGTGTGTGTGTGTGTGTGTGTGTGTGTGGAAATTAAAGATTTTGAGGCCATTCACAGTCACTACACCTCCCATTGCCCTACTTTAGCAAGCCTGCTGATGTCAGTCACCTTGAAATACCCATTTAGGCAATGGCTAGCCGTATAAGCTCCGTTGTGTGTGCGATAACTGCGTAATGCTATAGTACAATATACTAGTTCAGTAGGAGTTCTAATGCCAGACATGGCAACTGTAAAACTCTGGATGTGTGTGTGGGTAGAGATTAATGATTTTGAGGCCATTCACAGTCACTACACCTCCCATTGCCCTACTTTAGCAAGCCTGCTGATGACAGTCACCTTGAAATACCCCTTTGGACAAAGGCCAGCCCTATAAGCTCCGTGGTGTGTGCAATAACTGCATAATGCTATAATGGAACATATTAGTTAGATAGGAGTTCAAATCCTAGACATCAAAACTGTATGAGAGAGTGTGTATCCTTGATAATACCTGATATTATGGACATTCACACTTACTATTTTCCCCGTAGCACTAGTGCTGATGTTAGTCACCTTCAAAGGTACCTGTGGAGAGCTCTTCCACATGTAAGCTCCATGGCGCGTGCCATAAATGCAAAACAATGTAGTAACAGTAACTACAGAGATATGGGTTTGAATCTCATCTGTGGCAAGTGTTTGTACCTCAAAGATTTTGGCCCCATTTACACCCAGTAAACATCTCAGAGCCTGACTTTAGCAGTCCGGTAGATATCATCCACCTTAGAAGTACCGTTGCCAACTGCAAACTATGTCAGGTCAGTGGTGCATGTGGCAAATGAGTAACATAATGGTCCATAAAGATTATTAGATAGAGGTGTGAACATCACCCCTAGCAAATGTAAATGTGTGTTTGGGGTAAAATTATTTTTGGGATTTCTCGCCCACTACATCACCCAATACCAGTATTTACAAGGGCTGGTGATGTTCCTCACCTTAGAAGTACCTTGGGACAGCATCCATCCTGTAAGCTCCATGGCACGTGCAATAAATGTGGTCTTCTGTAGTAGCAATGCATAACTAAGAAGGGGTTTGAATCTCAGTACTGGCAATTGTGTGTCATTAGTATCCTGTGTTGAGGTTGCTATGATTGTGTAATAACAGAATGCATTGTGGGGTGGGTTTTGCTAAATTATTATGTTGAGGACCTAGTATATGTCACAATGTCCACCTTACAAGGACAACAGATGTCAAACATCAGAGAGGCTGGTGTAGACAATCCATAGCCCTACATGTGACATTAAGGATTGGTGAACAATATAGGCAACCCTTCTATTACTCAGAGAACACTCTCACCCATGTCTCATACACAAACACACTTGGCTAAGCAACAGCCACTATATTGGTAGTTCCCTGCATATTGCCTCACAGTCAGTAACCATGATGTGATTGCAGTGGACTACATGCCTGTTGACCACAACAGTGCCACTGACATCAGAAAGTACTGTGATGTGTTACATCTCCTGCCTGTGTGATATCCAGCAAGTAAAAGGACATGGTACCCTGCTCCATCCCTGCAGTAGGCAAATAAATGCTTACAGTGGCCCTTTTGCTATGTTCCCCACTGAATGCCTGCAACAACTGTAGAGTCTACAAATGTAACCCACAAGGGGAATACCATGCCTTATACACATGCCCTGTATGGACAGATGCCACTAACTCCACTGAACACCTGTATCATGCCGTCAATGTAGATGCAAGCATGACCTCAGTTCCATAGGCAGGTCTCACCAAATGAGGTCAGGAATGCTACATCAGAAGATAACAATCTGTCCACACAACATGCCCCAGAGACCTCAAGTACACTTCCACACGTCAAGTATGTGTGTGTGTGTGTGTGTGTGTGTGTGTGTGTGTGTGTGTGTGTACAGATTAATGATTTTGAAGGCATTTCCACTCACTACTCCTCCCATTGCCCTACTTTAGCATGCCTGCTAATGTCATTCACCTTGAAATAACCCTTTCGCCATGTATCTGCCATATAAACTCTGTGGCACTTGTGATAACTAACTAGTTAGACAGGATAGGAGATCTAATCCTGACCTTGCCAACTGTGATAATGTGTGTGTTTCCCTGAGAGAGTGTGTTTGTGTCTTCATTGACACCTGCTTTTGTGGACATTCACACTTACTACACATCCCTTACCCCTCCTTTAGCACTGTTGCTGATATCACTCACCTTCAAAGATACCTTTGGAGAACTTTCAAACATGTAAGCTCTGTGGCATGTGTAATAACTGTGTAGCACTGTAATAGCAATACATATTCAGGTAGGGGTTTGAAACTCAGTACTGGTAAATGTGTGTCATCAGTATCCTATGTAGGGTTGGGGTGATTGTGCAATGACAGGATCCATTGCAGTGTGGGTTTTGCTATGTCATTATATTCAGGACCTAGGACCTATATGTCCCATTGTCCACATTACAAGGCCAACAGTTTTCAAACACTGTAGCGGTTGTTGCAGACAATCCTCAGCCATAAATGTGTACAGCCATGTACAATTACTATGTGACACTATGGATTAGTAAATGATATAGGCAACCGTTATAATACCCAAATACAACTCTCTACCCACGGATCATACACAAACACGCTTGGATCTTAATCTCTTACTCCCTTCCTTTCTTACTTTGTCTCTGTCTCTGCCTCTGTCTCTCTCTCTCTCTCTCTCTCTCTCTCTCTCTCCCTCTCTGGTGGATGTGGAAAAGTACATCTGTTTTACATAGGCAACAGCTTGAGTTTTGTAAGTAATGCTCATGATCAGCTGATGGCCTGTGCATGAACTACAGTCCCTCACTTGCTAAATGCATGTGGAACAGCTGTGGTATAATTCCTATAGCCAATTGCATGTAAACACACTCTTATAACTAAGCACTTCATGTGGGTGTTAGCACTTTTCCTTCACTGTGAGCAGGACTTCATGTGGGCATTTGACACAGCATCACAAGGGGTAGCTGGAAATACCTCTTACAACATACACTGTGGAGACAGGCCAATAAACAGGTGGGGGATGTTCCAGACATGGGGACAGAATGTAAGTATTGCTGTTTACATTTGAAGTAATGTTGGCTTAACAGGGTTTGTGTGGATATGGCTGTTCTATGTGATTTAAAGTCTGATGACAGTGTTATGTGGTTGAGGAAACTCTCACCTGTAGTGCTATCTGCAGACTGGCCAAAGGTTGGAGTCTTACACATGGTGTGTTACTCACACATTTCCTATCTTTAGAAATGCAGTAGCATACTCTGATGGTTGCAGTCAGTACATGGTGACATCCATGTGAGTTACTGACTTCATATCCATCATAACAAATGTCACAGCAAACCCTGTTACATCAGGAAATTTCTCACTTTATCACAGCAATATGTCAATATTGGCCCTGTGTTTGTGTCTTTGTCCCCCAAGTCTGTCACCCCTTGTCCATATGTCATGCAGTAAGAGGTATTTACTAACATCATAGCTGATAACAAGCCAGTGAGATATCAGACTACTAGACATGTTATGTATAGTAGGCCTTATATTTGAGGACAAAACCTGGACATTCTGTTGTAGTCTGTAGAGTAGTGAGGTCTGTGTATTTATGGTGATTGTTGACAGAGTGTGCATTGTGAATATGTTACTTGGCCTGTTTACAGACTGTGGTAGATGTCATTGTCCTTGGTCCGATTCTATCTGATGTTGCATGCTGCTCCAGTTTATGGTACCCTATCAGTGTACATGCTTGTATGGCCAGACTGACACATGGTCCATACCACAGTCAGGCATCAGACTACACTGTGTATTGCCCCAGTATATGTAGGGTTAGTGTGTGAGTGGTACATATGAGGATGGTTTTGTTCACACAGTCCATATACTGTACTATTAATTAGGCTTACCATAATGTGACTGTGACTGTGTTCAGATTGGTTGTGGGTATGCACTTTCACACTGGTGTCTGTTACTCCTTGCTGTTACATGCCTGTAGTGCCTGCTATATTTGCAAGTACATGTGTATTCCCCCATAGGAATCTTGGGTCAATGTTGTGGCAGTCTGCCTGTAGTTTGCACAGTACTTTGTGACATGCCTGGCAGCTCAGTGTATTTACCTAGTGTGATGTTATGTCCAAATATTTGTCAGATATACTGTTGCCTAGCTACCCTAAGTGTTGCATATTTCTGCCAAAGCAGTGGGATGCTGTGAAGATGTTTGTCACTAACTAGTGGAAAGAATGTGGGCTTGAGACCTCTGCTTCTTTGGTTAATATGTGTTAGGACAGACAGGAGTGTGTGAATGCATCAGCTATGTGAGCTTATCTATTCCAGTATTTTTGTGATATCCCCATTTACATAGCTGTAAACATCCACTTTGTCAGGCTTGGGCTACACGTCTTGCACTAAGGATTTCTTTGTATACAGCTGGACTGACCAGATTGTGTCAGGATGTCCACATTTATTGGTAATATTTATTTATTTTATTTTTGTTAACCGGAAAGGTCCGACTGGATGAGGTTCATTTGAAGCGGAGGAGGCCCAGGGGAAAAAAGCTCCACTTACATCAAAAAATAGCACATTATAGCAAAACTTACATAAAAAATGGCACATTACTGCAATACTAATATTATACAATGTGTAGAAAAAGCATTTGTTCTACTAGTAGTATTTATCTAGTGAGAGATGGAAGACAATACAGACTATTCAAATTGGTGTTGTTCTACTAGTAGTATCTAGTGAGAGATGGAGAAACAGTACAAATAATTCAAATAGCACATTACAGCAAAGCTTACATCAAAGATGGCAAATTACAGACATACTAATATTATAAAAGGCATTTGTTCTACAAGTATAATCTAGTGAATCTAGTGAGAGATGGAGGGCAATACAGACTATTCAAATTAGTAAAATATTTACATATGTACATTCTGTTTGTAGTGAGAAACCGACAGAGATTACAAGTATAACACTACTTTGTCAAGGGATCACATTTGGAATAACCATGAATACTGGGCATAAACAAAACAGAGGTAGGGATAGTGCAGAGGTAGCAGAGTTTAGGATTATGTGACACATGGACAGAGCCAAGAGCTTATGAGATGGGCCTTAAGGGTGTTTTTGAATTGAGTGGTATTTGCTGTAGCAGTCACGGATGTGGGAAGATTATTCCAAGTTTTAGCTATAATGTGTGAAAATAAGACTTTGCCAGCTGTGTTGATAGCTGAGATAATAGTAAGGAGTGATTTATTGGCAGAGCGGAGTGGATGATTTGTAGTGTAGTTGGTCAGTAATTGCTTTAGTGCGGTAGTTTTGGCAGGTTGTTTTAGGTTATTGTAGGTTATGACAAGTTGGTGATAGAGTAGTAGCTGTGTCATTATACTATTATGTTATTAAATATAATCTTTCAAAATCCCTTCCTATGAACACTGGAGTACCCCAAGGCTCTATTTTAGGGCCTCTACTTTTCTCATTGTTTATCAATGACCTACATACCAATATTCCTCAGGCCACCTGCATACAATATGCAGATAACTCCACTTTAATTTGCTCAGCTAAGTCCATAACCTCTCTGCAGTCTCTCACCCAAACAGTATTTAACAGTGTTTAAAATTGGTTTATGCAACACTGCCGCCTCCTGAACCCCAAAAAACAAAGTTATTACTCTTTGCTCCAACTCATAAATCACCTCAACTGCACTTCACATTAACCTCCAACAATGCTACCAACATAGCCCCAGACACTTCGACCCGTCTTCTAGGAGTAATAATAGATAATAACCTTACTTTTGATGATCACATTAACTCAACTATAAAGACAATCAACAAAAAACTAGGCACTCTTTACAGAATCAAACCTTTTCTTTCCCCTTCAGCCAGAATAACTATTGCCCAGACCCACCTTATGTCTACCCTGTTCTATGCTTCAGCAATATATACCAATCTATCAAAAAACAATCTCACCAAACTTTCCACCAGTTACAATAACATAGCCAGATTTGCCACTGGCACCACCTTTAGAACTCACCACTGTCTTAACCTAAAACAACTGGGATGGCTAGAACTGCAGAACCAACTACTTTATCAACAAATTGTTATTACCCAAAAAATCCTTTACCACCCAAAAAATACCCCTATCCTCACTAACCTGATTTCACCCTTCAAAAATCTTGC